>NW_007727926.1:71063-110994 GCF_000696425.1 Galeopterus variegatus | reverse complement strand
CCGGGGTGGGGGGGGGGGGGTAGAGCTTATATCCGTATGTTGGTGCCAAGAGCTGGGTGATGTAATTCCGGGATGGGGATCGAGTTAGGTCATGGGAATGGAGAGTTCTGTGCGTGTGGCATTTTCTCCAAAACCATGAGGCTTCTTGTAAAAGAGAACGGGGGAGGGGAGGAGAGGAGGTGGACGGTGCAATTTTGTACTTGGGCTTGTCTAAAATGGTGCTGGTTATGTTGCAGATTTATTACTGTCTACAACATCAAAACCAATTTTAAAAGAAAACAGTAGAATATTTAATAATATTTTAAGAAGTGATATTCTGGGTACTATTTAAATTATGATTTTTTTGTTTTAATTATTAAAAGTTAAATTTGCTCTTCTCATTTCAAATTAGTACATTAATAACATGGGGGAAGTAAGGTAACTCACATACAACAAGGATGGAAGAAATATATTTTAAATCTAATTTCTAGAAGCTTAAAAAATGTAAATATTTTGCATACTTTGTGCCTATTTATTATCTGTGGCCCAATATGTTTTTCTTTCAACCTTTTAAAAAAATTCCAACTAAAATATTTTTTTCTTTTTCTTTTTCAGACAGTGTTGAGTACAGTGAGAAGGGAAATGGTAACTGCAGAAGAGAGGATATATTATTTTTATTCTTTCCTGTGTTGTCTTATTTTCCCATCCATACATTAGTTCCCTTATACTTCCTCTTGCTCTTTAGGCCTTCCCAATTGGATCTTAACTTTTGTCGTTTTGCTTCTTTGTTTTAAATAGCTATTCTTGGAGATTCTTTTCTTTGTTTTTAATTCCATGTCAGTGAATTGGGGTCATTAAAGATTTTAAGATTTAGTTGATCAGGATGATTGATACAAGGTTATCTCCTTTAGAAACAGTGCACACTAAAAATTTTAGAATTTCATTAACAAGTAAGTCCTCTAAGAATGTAATGTACAGTTTCCCTTTTAATGTACAGTTTGCTCTTTTAAAACATATTTTTATGATTGAGGGAGAATTTATATTATGATTATTTGTCAGAAGAATATGTGTGTGCCTCGTTTTGTTGTCTTCTCAGATCTCACATTCCTGGTTGAATGGAACATTAAACCATTTAAATGTATGTTTTATCTAAAACACCAATAGAAAGACATCAGCTATTGTCTACCAAATAAATAGTACAAATTTACATTAAGAGAGTAACAAAACTTGGAATTTCTCTTCAACCTTGGTCTCCATCCCCACCTTCTCCTACTTGCTAGAAATTTTAAGTTTTTTTGTTGGTTTTGATTCAGGTTACATCCTGATAGTTGAAAGCATAATGAAATTTCCATGTTGTGTGTGTATGTTTGTGTGTGAGAGAGAGAAAGAGAAACCTAGTGAGCCACACTTTTGAAAGGTCATTTAGTTATGCAGAGTTGCCTTTGTTAATTTGAGCACTAAGGAGAGAACTGTGGAGAGAGAAGAAAAACCTCTCACTTTATCTTCAAATTTGGGCAAGAGCCATACTGACCAGCCGCAAAAAAAAAAACAAAACAAATTTGGGCAAGAGGAGAGACGTATAAGAGGGAGGACATATCTGTTCATTCAGTAAATATTTTATTGAATACTCTGCTTTGGCATAGTGCTATAAAGTAAATCGGTTATCTTGATGTGAAACATGAATAAGATATTTAAAAAAATACTTTCTTAAGTGTTTGAGTTCAGCAGTATTTAAAATATTTTGTTTTTTATTTGAAAGTTCTAAAGACATTTGATTGATAGTTTCATTAAGACTATAACTATGCCTGTAGCTCTTGAATACATTTTAAGTCTAGTAAATTTGTTACCTGTTTACTACATACTAAAAGCAGTAATTTTGTTTACATTTTAAAGAGATTCAGTATTTTCAGTAAAATTCAACTGAACCTTTAATAAATAGTTTTTGGAATAGCTAAAACATGATAAAACAACAAATACAAATATGATAGGAAAATATGTATATCTTATAATATGATAGGAATTATATACATCTTACAGGCAAGACCTGAGATAATACAGGTGATAAACAATTATAATCCCTGTAGGCTGTTTGCAAATTGATAACTGGTTCTGAAGCTCATTATCAGTCTTTGGTCATACATTTTCTGCAACTGAAGGGAGTTGGAAATGTGTATGTTGAGAAGAAAATTATTCTGGAACACTGAACTTAATTGAGAATTTTAGCTGTGGCTGATGCAGATTTTTCATAGAGTTTTGCTTTAAGCCAGTGAGTGTGAACAGTAACCCTACTGGTTAGAGTTTGTTGTAATGATTATTATGAAATCCATAGTTGTTTTAAACTTTTTTCCTCTTCATTTGACTTCTACAATATATGGATGCCACCTCTTAACCACCAGGGATATATATGTTCTAAGACCCCCAGAGGATGCCTGAAACTGAGCATTAGTACTGTATCTTATATATACTGTGTATTTTCGTATACACACATACCTGTGATAAAGATTTATTTTTAAATTAGTCACAGTAAGAGATTAACAGTAATAAAATAGAATAGGTATAACAATATGCCAGCATCACTCCTCTTGTGCCTTGGGGACATAATGAAGTAAAGTAAGAGTTACTTGTGCACAAGCACTGCGATACAGCTGGTAACCCAGATGGCTACCAAGTCACTGTATTAGTCCTTTCTGTTGATAACAAAATACCCCAAATGGTGTACTTCGTAAAGAAATGATATTTATTGCTTACAGTTTCAGAAGCTGGGAAGTCCAGAGTCTAAGGAATACATCTGATGGTGGTGACGTGACCTCTCACATTGCAAGATGGTGGAAGCAGAGAGAGAGCAGAGAGTAACTTTCTCATTCCCTGTCCTTTTAAAGCCCTCAGAATCATGCCCCTGACCTCTATCATTATTAATCAGTTCACTAAGGCATGGTCCTACAATCTAATCTCCTCCCCAAAGCCCCTCCTTTTAATTACCATAATAGGATTACCCCACCCTCAACAGTTAACAGTGGGGATTAAGCCTCAGTGAGGTGGGGGCAGGGGCATCCAATCTACAGCAGTCACTAACGGGAGGGGAGCATCTACAGAGTGGATGCACTGGACAAAGGGGTGATTCACGTCCTGGCCTGGATGGCATGAAAGTATAATACACAGTATAAAACTTATGAGTTGTTTATTTCTGGAATTTAGCATTTAATATTTTCTGACCGTGGGTAACTGAAACTGCGGATAAGTGGGGACTACTATAATCTAAGGCCATGGCAAAAACTAACCTTTTGCTCATTTGTTAACATAAGGCCCAGTAGGCTAGTGGGCGTTATACAGTTGTGTAGTGTCTTGGATGAGAAGTTGTGACTCAAAAGTGCATTTCTCCATCTAGTATATGAGTTGCCAGAACAAGTGCCATTGTTCCATCCTCCCTCCTCCCTGAGGTCCCCCACTGAGAGAAAATCCGCAGAGCAGAGTCTGTTGTTCTATTTATGAAAATAGACTCTGTCTGTTATTGAAGCTCATGCTCAGTTCCAGAAGTGCCTTGCATGCATAGTCAAGTTTCTAAAATTGCCCCCAGAAATCCAGTAACTAAGTTACCCTTTGCACTGAGGCATCCTCCTGTGGTGAGCTTGTTTCACGTTAGTGAAGGATGAAAACTGCTTAACCTCTCTGTGTATTATCTTTGGTTAATCTGTAAGGGTACAGATTTCACTTTTGTCCTCCTGAGTGGTGATGTGTGGCCATTTTGAGGTTCCCTGGTGGCCAACGATTTTCAGTATATGAAGGTACTTCAAAAAGTTCATGGAACAATTTGTATTTTCTTTTAATTCCATTTTTCTATGAACTTTTTGAAGTACCCTTGTATTAGATTTTACAAGACCCATTTGTATTAGGTAAATCACTGATTCCCGTAGATCCTTGTTCTGTTGTTGGCATACTTTCTCATATTATAAATTAAGTATTGCCAGATGGATTTTATTTAGTTGTCCATGGGAGCTGACTTGTCCCATACTACTGCAGTTTAAATTGACTTTTCTACCATTCTAAATGGCCATTTGGTTCTTCTGTTCCCTTTCCAACAAATTTAAAAGAAATTCTTATGTTATTTGTTAGTTTTCCCAGGGAAATACCCATGTTGCTCAAGATGACCTTTATTTTCTAATAAAGCTGTGATTTTCAGTATCAGAATTATTTTCTATACATAATATAGGGCACACACAAATTACAGCGAAAGGGAGGAGTTCTCTGTCAGTTGAGACTCACTATTAAGATCGTTTATAGTTATTCTAACCTATCAGATTTGCAGGTTATATATACTTATCTAGACAATAAAAAAGTAAAAGTATAGAATGAGAAAGCTAATAGGATACTTTTGAGGGTGGGATGGGGGAGACAAAAGAAGTTGATTGAAGGCTAGAAAACAATAAAAGGGTATGAGTAGTAAATAAGAAACAAAATAGTAGGCATCTTTGCAGTACTGTTTACAATTGTGAATATTCCAAACATGTAAAATTAATCCGTGTTATTTTTGCATTTTGTGACTTAAACAGTGGCTACAGTTTTTTTTTCATTTGGATGGGTTATTGAATCTCAAATACTTAATTTCTCTGGATTTCTGAGTAATTTTTGCCAGTGTTCACAAGGAGTATCACCTCTCCTTGAAAATGGTCTCAAAATAGACCTCCTGTGGTGGTTGCGTGGTTATATCATTTTTATGTACAAGGGTACTTCAAAAAGTTCATGGAAAGATTCGTATTCTCTGTTCTCTTTTTCCACAAACTTTTTGAAGTGCCCTCATATACTGACAGTTGTTAGTTTAATTGGTTACAAATACTTAAGAGAGAGGTCTGGTAAAGAGATGAGTGGATGAGTGGGCTGTAGAGTGTACTGATGAAAAAGTGTCCTGGTTCTGGCCCTACTGCTGACGAGTTTTATGACTTTTGGCAAGAACTTTTACCTTACTGGGTTTTCTTATCTGTAAAAGGAGATTAGAGTAGATGCTCCCTTAGGGCCCACTCACATTGTTAATAAAGTTGAGTTTAAATGGTATGGAAGTAATTACAGTGGACATGGAGAAGTAGCTCTTTCTGGACAACACTGAGGGCATTGTTAGGTACATAGTGTAAAGCATTTAAAAATGTCTGATCACATAATTATTTTTCTTGTTGTTGTTTTTGTCAGGGACCAAAAGAGGGAAAATAAATTACTTTTTTAAAAAAACTACAGTATAAAGGAAACTTCAGGGTATATTTAAAGAATCCTGGAGGACATTTAATAGATCATTTCGGTGTGCTGATATATAACATGAAAAACACATTTCTTCGGATAGCTTTTTCTCATTCAGATATTTGAGTGCCTGCTGTGTGTTAGATATATCAATTAATGGACTACAAAATAGATCATAGTTTTTACCTAAAATTGCTTCATTCATTTCCTCTTTTTGTTCTCATCAGAAATAGTTTTAAAAAGAGAATATACGAAAAAAGAATAAAGTAAAAGTTGTCATAAATGAGTAGATAGTAGAAAATAATGACATTCTCTGATGAAATTAAAATATGGTCATGAAATAAACTAAGCTTTTCAGAAATGTCTTATGCAAATTGATACTGATGTTAGTTTTATGGGTTTATCAAGGATCAGTTTGGATGATTTATTAGAGAATTAGATATTTAGTCTGGTAAAATACTTGTTGAACAAAGTTAAAATGTATTCTGCTACCTTATTTTGGAATGTATTCTGTTATATTGTGTTACTGGAATATTTGCTCTCCTGCCATTTTAATTTTGTTAGCAATATTTTTGTCCCTTATTAAGTAACTGTCATTTATAAACAGAATAGGTTTCACTTATGTGTGTTTCCCCTTTGGCACCTTGAGCATCTTTCCCCTGTAGCACAAGTTTTATCTGTTAGAAAACCACAATAGTTTAGACAGAAGATAGGTAATCTGCAGCTGATCCTGCCTGTGGTTATTTAGGTTAGTTAGATTGTGATTTCTGAAGAAATTTTCTGTAACGGATAATTCTGTATTTGCCAAAGTCCGAGCAGTTCCTAATAGCAAATGAGATAAATCTTTCTTCTCAGTTTAGACCCCATACCTTTTGTTGTGCATTATGTATTACATACTGTAAAACTTCTTTGCTTATGGAAGTTGATTTACCTTTCTTTTTATTAGCATGTTTAAAACAGTTTTATCTTTAAACTGAATCTGAAAAAGAATTGAATGCATTTTTGCAAGCAGTGCCTTAGGGGTCTACTAATTGTGGTTATAATTACCAGTAATTAGAATTTCCTAATCTGCCTTTAATTGTGCTACTCTTGCCTCTGTAGAACTCAGGCCAACTATATAATTCATTTATGCAGATCTACATAGGAGAAATTTAGATGATGTATCAAATGGATATTATCAATAAAAGCAGGACAGAGAATAGGACAGAATGACACTTTGGATTTGAGTTCTTAAAAAGTTTTCATTGAGATGGTGGGACTTGATCTGGGCTTGGAGGGATGGGAGTAGATTTTTAATAAAAGAAAAGGCATATTGGCTTAAGAGCAAAAGCATAGACATGTAATGGGTATGTTCTGTTAGAGGGAAAGGATTATAAATGGCTACACAAATTTGTATTAGGATAATAGTGGGAGATAATGTGCAAAGCCTACTGTAGGGAATGATGGCATGTGTGTGCAGTAATGCAAAAGAGGATCAGGAGCCAGGATCCTGTGGCAGAAAGCTCAAAAGCTTAGGAATGAGAAGATCTGAGTTGTCACTTTTGATTTCTTTCCAGCTAGACCTATATTCTCTTTAAGTGAGCAGTTTAAACCAAGAGAGTCTGTAGGCTCCTTTTGCTTAATATTCTTTAGTTCCATTATTGAATATAGGAAATGGCAGCTACTGTTTTGTATTACGTGAGGACTATTGTATTACCTGATATAGCAAATGGAGGTTATCTGCTGTAAAAATCTCCTGAACACATTCCTCTGTCATTGATTCATTCCATTGTTTGTTATATTCAGTGCATGTATATATCTAGGGAAGATTTAAGCCTGTTGATAATTTTTTCTAGAAATTACTTAAATCAGTCAATTAAATTACCTAATTGAGATCAGATGGAATAGAGCTTGTTTTAGGGACAGTAACAAAGGAATAGTTTTGGCTTTTGGGAAACTTGGAATGCCAGCTTTGGGTAGAGAACTTTGATAACTAGTGGGGATAATAGGAGGTTGATGATGTCTGGGGATGGTATGGAATATTTGGATTATTATAAAGGTTAAAATAGATGAGTCCAAAGGTTTGTCAAGGGCTGGCCAGTTAGCTCACTTGCTTACAGTGTGGTGCTGATAACACCAAGGACCAGGGTTCAGATCCCCTTACTGGTCAGCCACCAAAAAAAAAAAAAAAAAGTCTGGCATATCTATTTTATCTCCACAGTAGCCAGTGTAATATAGCGTCTGGTTATCTCCCTTTTTTTCTTTCTAGCCTCTGGAAGTGGTTTGAGAGGACAGGTTCTTCAGTGTGAAATCTTTCTGGTCTCTTTTTTTGTTTACGGCTATCCAGAGCTTTCATAACTGAGCAAGTTGCATTTAAATGACTTGTTTGTAGTTGTAGAATGATTTGATAAGTAAATTTCATGATAGGGCCTGGCATTTCCATCTTCTGTCATCCCCAACAGATTCTGACAGGTAGTGGAAGCAATTTTTCTACCATCAAAAACCCAACAATTTCACCTTAATTTTTCTTGCTGATAGGTGTCTTCACCAGACTCAGGTTTAGGATCAATCCCTTTTTTGTTTGTGGTTGGTTTCTAGGCGGAAACAAGATACAGTGACTGAGTAAAAAGTAGGGTTGGGCCACTGGAGATGTAAAGAATCTTTTTTGCCTTAGTCATCAACAGTGCAAAAGCACTTGGTATTCACTTTACTGGTGATGATTGTATTTATTTTACTATATAAAGTAACTTTGATACAGCATGTATGTCTCACTGAGTTGTTACAGGAAATTTTCCTTTAGTCTGTGAGAGTCTGGATGTTATTGTTAAAGAATGTCATTTTTGAACTACTGTTTTAAGAATTTACAGAGAATATGTGAATTGTCTGAAAATTTTAAAAGGGAAAATTTCAATAAATGGCAGTCACTGTTTACTGAATACCTACTGTATCTCAGGCACTTTATATATGAGGGTATTTCAAAAAGTTCATAGAAAAATAGAATTAAAAGATAATACAGATCTTCACATGAACTTTTTGAAGTACCCTTGTACATTATAATCTTTAATCCTCACAGATTGCGGGTGTATAAGTAGTATTATCAACGTTTTAGAGAGAAGTCAGTCCTGGAGGGCTTAAGTACCTCTGGCAGTTCACATAGCTTGTATGTAGTAGGACTGGGATTTGTACCCAGGTCTTTCAGGCTTCAAAGTCCATATTTTCACTAGACTGTTAAGTTTGATAGGGAGATGGACATGTAAATAAGTAATTGCTGGGGTACATGCTGCATTGCCGTATTGGAAGTATTGTCAAAGTACAGAAGAAATACAAAGGGAGGGAATGATTAAGTTTGTTTTGGGGTAGAGCATTTAGAGAAAGATTCCTGGAGAAGGGTGACAACTTAGCAGGATCTTGGTGACAACCTAAGAGTTCTTTAGGGTAGAAGAGTGGGATTAATGACATTGGTATTTCATTATCTCTATACATATTTTTTCCTCTGTTTAACAAGGGCAGGGTGATATGGCTCATCTCTACTATTCTCTTCATTGCAGTGTCCTTGGCCTTTTATATACCAACCTGATCATGTTGTTCCCATCACAGTTTTTGTTAGTTTGATCATTTGTAATATTTTCATACTATTTTGTAGAGATAGTTCCTACATACTGTTTTATAGACATAATTCCTACAGTTTTATGTTTATTTCTGCAATTTAATAGAATCATGCGTGTGTGTATTACCAGTACAAATTATATATGTGTGTGTGTTTATATATTTTTTTATTTAACCACAGCTTGTCCATTCTTGAATTCTCTTCTCCGTTTTGATATCATCTCTTGGTTTGGGTCCTGAGTCTTTGAATATTTGAGGATGTAAATTTCTTGAGTCCCATTTTCTTCCTTCTAAAAATTCTGAAGGACTCCAACTCCCACCCTAAATGTGTCCCAAGTAATATCTCTATATTATTCTATCTATTATCTATTATATCTGTATGTTATCTATTTATTATTATGGATAAATCTGAGATTTGTCTCCCTCTCTCTCTTCCTTTCACCCTCCATCCATCTCTCCTTTCCTACCTTCATTCCACCCTTCCTCCCTCCCTCCTTTTCTTCTTTCCTTCTGCTCTTTACTCTCCTCTTCCAACCTGGACTGATAGCTTCTAGACCTCCTACATGGTTATTATCCAAGGACTTCCTTTCACCCCCCTCCTATGAGGGATCTGTTTGCTCTCTTGTTTTAGTGGAGTACATGCTCTAGAACTTTATTGAAAGTGTACATAGGAGGTAAAGTTTTTGATGCCAAGCCTATCTGGGGAAAAAATGTATTTATCAATCAAATGTGAATATATTGTAGTTTGGGAATGTAGTCTAAGTGAAATGAATTTTCTTTCAGAATTTTGAAGTTATTGCTTCATTTGTCCTCTGGTTTCAGATATTGCTGTTGAGAAGACCAATGCCATTCTTATTCTGTAAAACAGTTGAACCTAGACTGTCCACAAATATTAATATCATGGAAGACAAAAAATTTTTAAAGCCCAGGAAAGGGTTCTAGATATTTTATCTTGATCTTTTACTTCTGGGAAATTTTAGACTTTGTTCTTTATTCCTAATGCTCTGTTATTTCATAATAATGTGCCTTGGGATGGCTATTTATTTTCATTTCTTTCATTTACATTTTTTTAGTTGATAGACTCATGAACTTCAGTTTGGGAAAATATGTTATATTGTGTCTTTGATAGTTTTTCCTCTTTTGTCAATTCCATGTTTATTGGTTGGATGTTATACCACTTGGATTGATCTTCTGATTTTATTATCTATTCTACTATCTGACTTTTGGTTCTATTTCCTGGGAGATTGAAAAAGCTGTGTAGGTTAATGATTAAGGACTTAGGCTCTGGAATCAGAAGACCTGTCTGAATTCTGGTGTTGCCAATTTCTAGCTGTGTGACCTTATACAGGTTACTTACCCTTTCTGTTTTTCATCTGTAAAATATCAGTACCTAATTCAAAGAATGTAGGGATAAATGAGTTAAATTTAGCCAAGTGCTTAGGTAATTTTCTAATGCATAGTAAATGTTAATTATTATTAGTTGGCATTATTACCTCAGGTTAATATTCTAGTTGTCTATTTGAATTTTTAATCTATCAGATTTTTAATTTTTTGGAACTTACTTTTGGTTCTCTATTATTTTATAGCCCCCTGTTCTTGTGTCATGGATGCAACATCATCTTAAATCATTGGGATAATTGAGGAAATTTGGGAAAAGCCTCTAACATATAAGATGGAAATGAAAACAAATAATTAGAAACAAAAATTTCCCAAATAAATATATTTTATAATTAAGATGGGGGATGGCAATGTTGAAGTTTTCTTCTGCTTTCTGCATTGACTTTTATCATAGTTCTGTCGTCTATCTCATATGTTGGAGGCTTTTCCCCCCAAAAGCCTCATAATTTGGTTCAAATTATGTTTGGCAGGAATACGTGTAGGTATCATGCCTTCAGTGTATCACGTCAGGGAATACATGATGTCAGCTGGCCCTTTTGTTTGTTTTGTTTGAGGTGATATCAGCCAGTTTTTCCATTGTAGAAGCGCCTTTTCTCTTTGTTAGTTAAATGATCTTGGGTTGATAGTTTCTGAATGTGTAATTGTACTTTTGCATTCTGAGGAGTACTAGTTTGTTTTCATGGGGAATGATACTTAAAAACCTAAGATCTGGAGGCTGGGTCTTCTTATTTCTACTGAGTATCATTGCTTCTGGGCCCTTTCAGTGGACAGAGCTAAGAAGTATGTGTGTATTTTTCTTTGTGATTATCAATTTGATACATAACAAGGTTCATTTGTTTCTGCTTACATTTGGTTTTAGTAGGGATTTTCCCCTAATTTTTGTTTTGTTTTTATTTTTGAATATGTAAATTGTTAACATTGTTCAGAAGTCAAAAGCTTTATTAAAATCTTCCTTATGTCTTTCACCACATTCTTGCCACTTGTAGATAAGATGTGTGTAAACCCTAGCTTGAAGTTTATCCTTCCTGTTTTTCTTTTTGCAGATATATGCATACACATTCATTCTTATTTTCTTTCTTGCACTGTAGCTAGCATAGCATATGCATTCCTTTGAACACTGCTTTTTTTCCCCCCACTTAATGTAACCTGGATATCATTCCATACCAGTTAGAGATCTTCCTTATTTCTTTTTTACACCTACCTGCATAGTACTGAATTGTGTCGATGTACCATGGTTTATTCACCAAATCTCTGAAGTGTGATCACTTAAATTGTTTGCAATGTTGTGCTGTTTCAGATAGTGCCTAAGTAAATTGCTTTGCATGTGGGTTTTTTGTGCCTTTTTTTTTTTTTTTTTTGGTATTGTTGGGGACATACCTTCAGGGTGAGTTCCTACAGCCGGATTAGAAGAGAAACACAAACTCATATGTACATTCGTTAGGTATTGCCAAATTATTCTTCCATAGAGAATGTATAATTTTGCAATCCTACCAGCAGTGTATGAAAGTGGTTATTTGTTTATAGCCTCACCAAGAATGTGTGGTTAAGATTTTGAGTTTTTGCCCATCTGGGATGGGAAATAGTATCTCAGTGTAGAGATAAAGTAGAGGCTAAGGAGAGAAAACAGTCTATACGAAGAACCACCTGAATTTCTAGTTACAGTGAATTAAACAGATGTTTCTCCTCCCTCCTAAGCCCGTTAAAACAAGAGTAAAGAAATATGAAGAACTTGAGGAAAGTGCTTCTTTTATTCAAACACTGTGCAGTTTTTTATTTATTTAACAGTTATTTGCATATCTCTTTTTTTCTTGGTGTAATGTCTGTTTAGAACTTGTGCCCATTTTTCAACAGTATTTGGTTTTATTTTCCTCAATTTTAAGAGTTCTTTATACTGTATAAGGACATTATCCTTTTGTTTTTGATATATTGCAGATATTTGTCATTTGTGCTTGGAATTTGCTTCTGGTGTGTTTTACTACGATACATTTTTTGTTTTATTGCATAATGCTTAAGAGAGAGGCCCTAGAAAGCTGATTAGGAGCTTTATGTGCAAGGCTAGGGCTTATCATTAGGCAAGGATCTTGATGTTTCATTTTGTGGAAACTTTTGATTTAAGAGAAGAATCTACCAATTTTTTTAATGCGTAGAGGTGGTGACTGAGGAGAGAGATCGTTTTCAGTATTTATTTATTCCCATTCATTTTTTTTCCTGCCCATTGCTGTGCCTGGTGGTCTCAATTCTGAATCTTTTGTTCTTTTTTACACAGTAAACCTCTATTCTCCTGCTGTAGTGGTATGGTAGTTGCTTGGCTGTATGTCATTAGCCAAGTTGTCATTACTTTAACTAATCTAAAATAAAACTACAAAAAACAGAAAAAATAAATAAAATGAAAATATAAAAAACTGTAATCGCCAAAGACTGAGTACATCAAATACAGTGAAATTGGGGACCTGGGGGTCTGTTTCATGCATCACTGTTGTCTTGGGAGGTCATGAAGCTGCAGATTCCTGAGCCCTTTGAGAATTACATAGTGAGGATTGGCTTACTTCTGCGGGCACTTAAGATGTCTACTTTCTCAGTCCTGTCAGTTCCTTCATCTGTTTTCTTATCTTTCATTTGGTGCTAACTCCTCTTAAGTTCTTCTTTATCTCATTTTAATTTTATCTTATTATCCTCATTTTAGTGGGTATTGGGTGATGGAAAGAGAAACAGATGTGTTTAATTTACCGTATTTAACTAGAAATCCAGGAGATTCTTTGTACAGACTGTTTTTACTCTTTAGGCTCTATTTTGTGGGTGGTTGGATGGCTCTCAGTGCAGCTTTTTAGGTTCACAGTATTGTACTTTTGTTTGATTTAGGGATTGTGTGCCAGTACCCAGACGATTCTGATCAGTAGCTGCAAAATTGGTTGCTTCTTGCTCTCTTTTATGTTCTGTTTAACTTCAAGGAAGCAAGTTGTTATAATTCCAAGGAAAAGATTTGTTAGTTGGTCCTTGAAATGTGGTTGCTGCTTTAAGATCTCTTTGTTTTCACTCTGTTTGATTAAATTTCACTGTATTTGATGTAGTCAGTATTTGGCGATTATAATTTTTTATATTTTCATTTTATGTATTTTTTCCATTTTTTATATAGTTTCATTTTAGATTAGTTCTTTTACTTTTTTTATTTTGGTGGTTTTCAAGAAGTTGAAGTAAACATACTTTTATTCTTTAATATAGTTTGAAAAATAGTGTTCAAAGTCATATTTTATTTAGGAAATTGAACTCTTGGATACGTAGCCATGCCAAAACCCTTTCCCCAGTCCTTTTAAGTTCTGTGTGAAGTAGGTATGATTCTAGTCTGACTCATTTGGTTGCAGTGACTTTCACGTCATGATGAAGGGAGGACAGTCCCTGTAAGAACACACATGTACTGGAACTAGAGAGCTGCCACCATGTCTCTTTCACCCCCTTCTTATTAGTTGTTCTCTCTCTCAGTGATTCTGCTTCTCACTACACATCTGCTCTAAGATTTCCATGTGGACCACTTTCCTGTGCTTGCCTATTGTTTCTGTCACACCTGAGCCATCACAGACACTCCATTCTCTTGTTCAGCTCTTTACTGCTTGGTCAATGTTCTTTTTTGTTCCCGAACTATAAATTGATTGGGATCAGGTGTCCAGCACTGCTCAAGCAGCTTAGGGATGTGGAGGGGAGGGAGCAGTGGGGATGGGGGCATAGGCAGTTTCCCTTGATAAGTGAGGGAGCAGGATAGAACTGAGTGTATAAAATAGTCTCTCCTTTAGTATGCCAGTTTATTTTTAATGGAGTACTTCAGGCAAATACTTAGTAGTGCAGATTGAATATTGTAGGAAACTAGCTAATATTTAAATCTCAAGTTTGACTGCAAAAACCTGCCCTGGTTTGATGGTATTTTTTATCCGTATTATGACTTTAGTAGCATTTTTATGGCAGAAAGACCACTGAAGTAAAAGTCAGGAATGTTAAGGCCTGTTTTTGCTGTTCTGAAAGGCTTCACATCTCTCATCACATAATTTTTTTAAAGGTTGGTGGGGTAGAATAGTTTCTAAGATATTTCTAAGATATTTATCTAGCTATAAAACCTGCGACTCAGTGTACTATACCAACCTGGGAAATGTAATTTCCACAAGTATAGTCAGAATTCAAAGGTATTATAAGATGAAATCATAAGTACAGATCAATGTAAAAATTAGAAACAATGACTGGACCAGTACAATTAAAAAGAGATATGGGAGTTTTGTAGTAGAGCACATTCTCCTCATTTGAACTTATTTTATTTAAAGATAGGATGATCTTTATAAACTTATTTAAGTCAGATATTTAGTCACAGACTCTTTCTCAACTTGGGTTGCACATAAGTAGTGTAATACATTAATGTAAATATAACATTGAAGTTTGAAATGTTTTTGGTCTTTCATGCTTTTTAAAAACCATGGTTGGATATTCACAATAGTTAAGTAACTTGGGTTTCTTTTACTTTTTAGGATTTAAGTGCCCCGTATGCTCAAAATTCGTACCCTCAGATGAAATGGATTTGCATCTGGTGATGTGTCTAACAAAGCCAAGAATAACCTATAATGGTAAGTCCAGTGCTTTAACATAATATTTTGAATTAGAATTGCCTTACGTTTTATAAGTTTTGCATTTCAAGTAAAATTTAAAAAGCAGGGAAGGACCTTGTTTTCTGTCTTTACTAGGCCATTAAAGCAGTGGTTCTCAAACTTTTTGGTCTGAGGACCCCTTTACACTTTTAAAAAATTATTGAGGACTTCAGAGAGTTTTTGTCTATGTGGGCTATATTTATTATTTGTCATATTAGAAATTAAAACTGGGAATCAAAAATTTTGTGTTTATTAATTCATTTAAACAAGATAAATATAATTGTGTTGACATAGTTTTTAAATGAAAAATAAGTAAATTTTCTAAGACAAGAATATTTAGTGACAAGACTGGCATTGTTTTATATTTTTGCAGACTTTTTTTGAGAATTTAAGGAAGTAGCTTTATTTTTTAAAAATTGAGTAACTTTCTGTAAGCTCTGTGATCTCCACGTTATTGCACGTATCCATCAATTTTTTTTAACATGCACCCTCATTTATTTATAATTACATTCATAAACTGACATACTAAAAATATTTATATTATAAAACATTTAAAATAGAAATATTAAGATGAACTAAGGATGACAAACTTAAAAATAATTTTTGTTTTATTTATTAATCATATTTACATTGTTTTGCTCTTATTAGAAATATCAATCATCTTTTGAGAGTTATTGACTGACTATGCTTCACCTTTTTTTTTAAATTGTAAAATTTTTTTATCGTACATATTTATAGGATACAGAGTGACATTACTATACATGTATACAAAGTGTGATGTTCAAATCAGGGCAATTAGCCTATCCATCATTGTAAACATTTATTGTTTCTTTGTGTTGAGAACATTTGAACTCCTCTCTTCTAGTCATTTGAAAATATATAATAAATTGTTTTTAATTATAGACAACTAGCACTACTATAGAACACTAGAACTTATTCTTCCTATCTAGCCGTAAGTTTGTATCCATTAACTAACCTCTCCCTATTCCTCCCTATCCCCCTGAAGTTTTGCAAACTTTTCAATATCTGGCTTGATGACAAAGAATTCTTACATCTGCTTCTGCATTCAATTTGTTGTGTATGTGGTGCTGTGTGTCCTCTGGAAAACTCTACTGCTATACTGGAGAGAATGGGAATGAAAAAGGCAAATAATGTCTGAGTGTTGTTATGAAGATAGTTTTTGCCTTATTAAACTAAAAGAATCTCAAAGATTTCCCCACTTCTCTTACTCCACAAGATTCTTTGGACCACACTTTGAGAATTGCTGCATTGAAATAAAATCTTTTAGGTCAGTTCTAAGTAAAAAGTAATGTTTGTAATGGCCATTTTCCAGAGTAAAGCATGTATGGTTGAAATTGCAACTTTTTTCATTGTTGCTTAAGTATATAGTAAATGAAGGGTATTTAGAAGTGGAAGAGATGAAAGTTTATTCAATAAATATAGTAAATAGATGGAAAAAAGAAAGGCATGAAGAGAGATCAAAACTCCACCTATGCTTTGCATGTCTGTCTCTGTTCCATACAGACAAATAAGAATTGTCAACGGTATACAAGCCCTGGTGCTAACTGGTATTTTAATTAGGTCTGGTGCTTTTGGCCGTGGCATTCTTTTCTGACCAAAATCTCTAGATATTCAAGGACCTAGAAGAGATTTTCAATGTGATCTCAGCACACTTTGGAATAAACTTGGGGAAAAAATAGGTTTTTTTCTTCTAACTAATAAGTAGAATAAAGGAAAAATTAAAGGTCTTTTTTCAAAATTTACAAATAGAAAAACTTGAGAAGCTTAAGAGAAATTTCAGGTTTCTGGTGTCAAATTTAGTTTGAAATAAAATGAATAGAAAGAATACTATTGAAGAGTGAAGCCAATTGAAAGACTACCTTAATTCAACAAATATCTTTTGTGCACTTATTATGTATGAGGTATTTGAAAGAAAGTGAGCCGAGACGCCGGGGACCATTCAAGTTTTATTAAAGAAAAGAATCTGCCGGGCTGTGCCCAAAGTGGAGGACAGACCAGGCTTCAAAATGGAAGACAGCAACTACAATGGGATTGCGAGAGTTTATATTAGCTGTTGGGCACGAAATGTATGGAGGGGAGGGACCATTGGGTTGAAGTAACTGGGTGGAGAACTGCATCCTTGTGGAAGCCAAGAAGTTGTTTCTGTTTAAGTCAGGAGGCTTCTAGTAAAGGGAAGGGGAGAGGGGCTTGGTGTTGGAGTGGAAGACAAGGCTGGTGGCTGTTTTGTGCTTATTGTGTGCACAATGGTGCTGGTCACGTCCAAAAATCCATCAGTATTGTGTGTTAGGAACTAGGGATATAGCAATGAATAAAATGGAAATGGAGCTTACAGCCTACTAACAGTCACTGATTTCTCTGATCTAAGATTTATTGATTAAATAAGGTATTACATGAAAAATTTAGTAAATGTCATAGCACTTTGTTAAGTTAATCTGAGATTTCTCCTCAGGTTTTGGATACCTTTTTGCAAATTGATTGTAGAGCACTTTTTCCTATTCATTTGCCAATATGTGAAGGTGACTTTTAGTGATTACTTTGAATAGTAAATGTGTGTGTTGGTTACAGCCTAACCTTTTTGCATTGTGAAATTTAATTGGCTACTTTGCATAGTCTGGTTGGAATTCAGTTACTTAGGAAATAAGAAGTACCCTCATTCAGGTTCAGAATTTGAGGCTAAAAATCCTTGGGCTTGTTTCTCACACTTGCTCCATTATCTTATCATTATACTTCATAATTATTTATGTTTAATGCAAGTGCCTTTAAAATAAATATTAAATCTTAAGACGCTGGCCTTGAATTTAAAGAGCGCAAATATATTTCCTTTGACCATATAATAATGATTTTGCATGCAGTCTTAGTATTCTGTACACTTACTTTTTGTGTAATATATCTAGAATACAGGATTCTTGTATGTTGTCATATTTTGCCAGTTTTTAATTTCTTGATTTAACTGTATTTAATTAAACTTTCCTACTAGATTACTTGTTTGGTGTCTTAAAGAACAAACATATAATCTTCTACTTGGAGATACTGTAAACCAAAGATTCAAGTTTTAAATATTTGGCAGTATTCCAATTCAGAAATTAGTAAACTTCATGCCAAAAGTAAAGTTAGTAAAATTGCAGCCATTCTTAAAGTAGCTAGACCTGAATGTTTAAAAATTTTTAAGTATATGTTAATTGTCTATAAACAAGCAAGAAACAAAAATAACTTTTTAATAAAAATTATATATAGTTTTCAAAGTTTTAAAATGAGTCAGTGGCCAGATATGGGCACATGAAGAAGAAAGGAGCTTTGACTGCACTGATATGGAAGGTTACAAAGAGGTGGCAAATTGGTAATGTGCTTCCCTATCATGCGCCAGGGGAATTCTAACACCATCTTTTTTAAAAGGCAACCTCCCTGCCCCCCAAATGTCATCTATCACAGGTGATTAGTCTGTGTGAAAATTGGCCTTTTTAATGCCTGAGTGAGGCATCTAGGGTTATTACAAAGTTTAGAGCAAGGTGAGTGAGAGAATCTCTGAAGCCGAATCTTTTCAGTCACCTGGACTCCTCACTATTTCATAGTTGAGTTCCTAAATGTTGATTCCATAGAGAGAGATGAATCAGATAGATTGGACCTTTAAATTGTGTTAATGCTCAAACGAAAATTTTTTTCAGCATATAACTTATACCTTTAGAAGCCTTTTGTGAAGTATGCTAACCTAAAAGAAACTGAGGCCAAATATATAAGTATGTTTAATGCCATTCTTTGATAACTGCAGCAGGGTGGGGGTGAGAGGGGTACTTAAGTCAGATCTCCCTGAGAACTGCACTCCAAAGCCAGGGCCAGCAGAGGTCAGCATTTTGTAATCACACTAAGGGGGAAGAATCAAAGGAGAGAGAGAAGAGGACAGCCCCATAATCACTACCTCAATCTTTCTATTGGCTAGTACATGTAGACAGGTTTTGAATTGTTACTAGGTTACATCCTCCCTACAGGAATCTAAGGTAAAGGTTACAGGAAGCATTCTAGGTTATTTCATTATTTTTCCTGGTGCCTATATGTCTAACTTCTTAAAACAGTCTTATTACATTTCCAAGGACATGCAAATGGATGTGACTGCTGGCTTTTCCCAGATTTTCCAAGGCACTATAATTTAGTTGACCTGGTCAGTGTAGGCTTTTAAGTTATCAAGAAGCTATATCTGAAAATTTGAAATTTATTTGTTAATTGTGTATCAATTTAACTGTCTATAAACATTCATAGTTAGCAAGGAGAATAGTTGGGCCTGTTTTTCAGTCTGGATATGTTTATAGACAGGCCCCCAAATAGGATGAGTTCCAGAAATTTGACTATAAATTGGTGATCTGGCATTTCAAATTCATTCTCATGGAGATGAAATTTTAAATGTTGGTTTGGTTTTTAGACTAGCCCACAACAAACTTCCCTTTTGTTTTTCAATCTGTAATATACCTGAACATCCAAATCCTAGTACCTGAAGAATATTGGCTAGTTAGGTGGAAGCTCTATCAGGGCTTAGGCAGCTGGCTCAGCAGAGGTTCAGGCAGAAGGCCCAAGGCAATCATAGCATGGAAGGATTGTGAATGATGTGGGTGGTGTTGTCTATTGCAGGTGATATTTTGACAAGATGGAAAAAATTCAGAATGTTTCAGAACAAACCAAAAAATGAATTAAATATTATTAGCAAATTATTAGTCTTGATTATATTGGCCTTTACACTGGACTGTAGTATGTTTTATATCATATAAAGTTTAGTTTTTACTTTAGGGTTCTGTGATTAAAGACGGTAAGATATATATTTAAGAAATTTTTGTTTTATTTGTAACTGGTATTGTGTGGTGTGCGCACACATGTGCACCTGTGCACCTGGAGGAGGTGTAACTTGAAATAAAGTTGTCTTCTGAGAGATTATAAACATGTAGTGAATCAAAGCAGAACTATTCAGAATCATCAGAAAGAAGACTAGCTCTGGACAGAGCAAGATGTGACTATTACCATGTTAAAGGAAACATGTAAAGAAAGATTGAGTGAATTGGAATGCAACTTGTTCTGCAGTGAAAATGAGGAAAAAGGACCCCAACTTCCATACTGTCCATGGGAGAATTTATCTTGCAAACTCACTCAAATGTTGCAGATATGATTATATCAGGTAGTTAGTGCTTTGATTCTGGTGTGCACACGTAGCTTTGTATTGATCTGGATTCTCATATTTGCAGGAAAGAACATTTTTTCTCCCTCTGTAAAATCTTGCAAACTCACTCAAATGTTGCAGATATGATTATATCAGGTAGTTAGTGCTTTGATTCTAGTGTGCACACGTAGCTTTGTATTGATCTGGATTCTCATATTTGCAGGAAAGAACATTTTTTCTCCCTCTGTAAAAATAATCTGTCCTTCTAGACAGTTGAGATTCTCATTTTAAGCTATAAGCTTGCTTTCTGCATTAAATACTTCATTTTCTTGGTTTTAAGATTTCTCTCCCCACACACATTTTAATCTTTCTGAATTCAGGAAGCTTTCTGAAGTTGGTGTTATAATACTGTGCTTTAACCAACCAAGCTAACCAGCCAGCTGGGCATGTCTCTTATAAGTGAAGTTAAGAAAAGAAGAGGCTGACCAGTTAACTCGGTTGGGGTGTGGTGCTGAAAAAAAAAGAAAAAGAACTTGCCAACCACCAAGCAGAATTTTTAGTAAGAACTTTTAATATTATTGCCTGAACATGTGTGAACTTTGCCTTCTGTGCAAGATTTCTGTTATCTAATTTGATGTCTCTGTTTATTTGCATTGGTGGTTCCTGTGGTTGAATTTTAACTTAAATGTGAATCCCTAATTGTGGTTTTAAGTGACTTCATAATGATTACATTATGAAGCAGCATTGAAATAAAGAGTAATTTTTTATGCTACAAATTGACTGTCACCCATGGAGTGAAATAAATGACAATGTAGAAAGTGTCAAATCCCTTATACTGTATTATAGAGATCTTAAAGCAGTAATATCTCAGAAGACCCTGGCAGAAATGAAAGCAAAACTGTTCTAAAACCCACATGGAATTCCTGTAGAAAAATACAGTTTCCGTTAAAGGTGAACTTGTGATGAAAAATGACAGTTATACAAAGAGTGAGAGTCAACAAATACAATGAGAATTACTACCTCGAGAACTTTAAAAATTACTATAAATATGCTTTGTTTAAAATCATTAAAATTGTAAAAGGATGAATAGGAAACAAGGGAAAAAATAAGACAATAAAGAACAGGAAGATTTGAAAAAGATTCAAACTGAACTCTTTAGACATTAGTCATTGAAATTAAAATCTCAATAAATAACAGATTAGGTACAGCTGCAAGAACAACGAAGTATAAGGTTGGTCTAAGGAAATTATATGGAGTATAATGGAGAGAGAGAGATAGAAAATATGAGAAAGGGGTACATGACATGGAGCCCGTAAGAAGAGCATCCACCACCATACATACAGTAATTTCAGGAGAAGAAAGAATTGGGAAGAGGTGATTTTTTTTTTTTTAAAGCGGCATGAACCCATGACCTTGATGTTATAAGGCTACGCAGTAACCAACTGAGGCAATATTTGAAGGGAAATGGCAGAGAACCTTCTAGAATTGCTGAAAGCTAAGAATTCTCAGATTGAAGGAGCAGGATCATATTGACTAACACAAATAAAAGTAAATCCGTAAGGAACCACTATAAATCAAATATCTAACAAGAAGAGAAAAATGTTAAAGTAACTTGAAAACTAATATTTTATCCTGTTCCTCTTGTGTTAACATTTCTGAAATACTTCTTGTTTTGTGGAGTAATTTGAAATTTAGTGGATGTTTACTTTATAAAGATAATGGAGCAAAAAAAATTTTAAGAAGACAATGGATCAGAAATGGTTATGATCCGGTTACCAAAATTGTAAGCCCATTTTATATGGCACTAAATTCAGTTTTACTGCCCTTCTGTAAACACACAGTGGCCCCAGTGTGCACCAGTTTGCATTTAAAATGTTAAAGAATTATAGGAGTACTTTGTGTAATGCCTTATAGCTGGTTGCTGAGTTCAGATCCCATTTCTATCACTTAATACCTGTGTAATCTTGGTCTTTGTTTTCTCTCCTGTTTAAAAAAAGGGGGGGTGGGCCGGCCCAGTGGCGCACTGCTACAGTGCACCGCTTGGGAGCGCAGCGGCGCTCCTGCCGAGGGTTCGGATCCCACATACAGACTGGTTCCCGCTCACTGGCTGAGCGAGGTGCGGGCGCAGCACCGTGGGTTGCGATCCCGTTGCTGGTCTCAGTCCGGTACGGGCGCAACACTGAGGGTTGCGATCTGTTGCCGGACACGAAAAAAGACAAAAAAAAAAGGGGGCGGGGGGCGACTTGAAATTGTACCCGTCTTCATAGAGTTATTGTGAAAATCAAGTGAGAAATTATGCATAGTTCTGCACAGGTAGTGAGTGCTAAGTAAACAAGACCTGTTGTTATTACTATGAAATTATTACCTTTGCTTTGAGAGATAAACATAAAGTAGGTGCCCTATTATCTAACATGCTAACAAATCTAAAATCCTTCTTTTGATATTTTATTTAAAAAGCCTAATTGTTTAAATTAGTTAGAAGTCTAAAAGTGTTGAATGACAGTACTAGTTTTATAATACATAAAGAAGTAGAGGGTGGGATGATAATTAGAAAACTACTTGCTATTAGTCTTTTGATATTTTATTTAAAAAGCCTAATTGTTTAAATTAGTTAGAAGTCTAAAAGTGTTGCATGACAGTACTAGTTTTATAATACATAAAGAAGTAGAGGGTGGGATGATAATTAGAAAACTACTTGCTATTAGAGGATGTGACAACTTAAAGCTGCAGTTTAATGGAAAAATATATTCCTTTTTATACTTTTTATAAGCGGCATGGTGGCCTACACAGCTGAAATCTGAAGTTTAAATTTGGTGACAGGCAGGTTGCTTACTGGAATTCTAGCAAAATTAGTTTTTGGAGAAGCATTGACCCTTTTGTGTTCTATAGAAGTAGAAACACTGTAAAAAAGCTGACTGTACATGGATAAGTGTGTATATTGAGGTACATTCTTTCTTTATGGCTTGTTATAAAAGAAGATAGATACATAAATAGAAAAGAAATCAAAATAAAAATAGTTGAATGAGAAGGAAGTTCTGATAGATCTCAAGGGCATTAAATAGATTTCAGATTCCATTTCTGATTTCATTAATAATATTTGAGAAGATGATATCTGTTTTCTTTATTTACTGATTTTTAATTTGTCTCGTCATTTCATAGGTCTTTATATAAACCTTGCCTATTTTGGGGTTCTCCTTTTCCTTTTATCACTTTTCATAAAGCTGGTTTTTTTATCTTTCCAGCATTCTGAGTAAGCTTGCTTGAGTTTTAGAAGAAATCAGAAGAAGAAAAAGAAAAACAGAGAGTGCAAGAGACCAAGTAAAACAAGATGGGTGTTCTCAAAGTAAAAAAGTTTCTTATTTTTCCCCCCTGGTCATAGTTCTTACTTTGGTTAAGATGTGACATTGGTAAATTCTTATTTTCAGGGGATTCCAATACAAATATTAATAAAATGTATTTACAAGTTTCTCTCATTTTTGTGTTTGCTCTTTTAAGAAGCAAAGCTAGGACTCGGCACACATCTGTCAGCAGTTTTGCCGTTTCACAAAATTATTTATATATGTATGCAGTGAAAGATAAATTAATCTGTATTTAGACATTTAACTTAGGCCTTGGAAGGATGAAGAAGATTTGGTGAGAAAGGGTGGGCATGTTTAGAAATAAATGGGCAGGTATATTTGAGAGCAAGAGCAACAGATAAAAGAGAATTGAAGGTAAAAAGATAAATTAAGCTGTATAATGAAGTTGTATTATCAGTTTTTTGGAGCTTGAAAGATTAATCTTGTGTTAATATACAGAAATGTGAGCTTGAAAGATTAATCTTGTGTTAATATACAGAAATGTTTGTAAGGAAAAGAATTTCATTAAAGACCATTTTGGAGGTTGGCACCTTACGTGTGCAGGGGTAGGTGATGTATTGGGAGGGAAGAAAGGCAGATGTCAGAGGCATTATAAGAAAGAATGAGATGGGTTTAGTGGTTGCTGGAAATGACTTGTGGGTTGGCAGTGGAACTCAACTGGAGGGGTAAAGAGATTATAAAAGAGTACCTAGCTGCTTTAAATGATATGCTGAGCAGGTTAATCTTTGCAAAATGGGAAAATTATGAAATGTGGTTTTTTAGGATTTTTCCCAAAGGGGTGAGAGGTGTGTGTCAAGATTTTGCAATGGATTATTGAATATTTTTTTGAATTCAAAGAAGATTTTAGAAAGGATTATTAAAGAAGTAGTTTGTGAGTATTTTTTCAATGACCATTTATTACCTATATAAAACCTTTTAAAGGGCTTTTTTGCCCCCTTTAAGTCACCTTTGCCCTGATAATCCATTGCACTGTCCTGGTTTGCCTCAGGTGGCCTTAGGATATCTTCCCAGTCACTGAGTGGTTTGGTTTCAGGGAGGGCAATATTAACACAGTGGCTCTACTTTTGCGGGGAATTGTATTTCTTTAACTCTTAACATTTTATGTGTGTTAAGGTAAAGCAATAAAAAGAAAAAATAAAAATATTCTGGATAATCCCATTCCTTTGCCATGTAAATATTTATAATACATTTCAGGTTTGCTTGATTTCTTCCATTTGAGATTTCCAGGCTTCTTGACCTCTCAGCACCTTCTAGATTGTTGTTACTTGTATCTCCTTTTATCTTAATTCCTTCAAACTCTACTCCTAAGGTTTCCCCTCAGTTCTTCTCAATTCCTAGACTTTTCTTTGTAATGGTTTTTGGTATGAGGGACCTTTATATAACTGAAAAATCTTTGACATCTAGCATCCAGATCTTGGAGATCTTGGTTTCTAAATACTATGCTCCAGTAAAAAGGAACCAGGTTTCTTGGAGAAAAGGCTGATTCTAGGGCTGGGGCAGGAAAAAAAATTCAAGATAAGCCTGGAGCACCTGGTAGTATCTGAAAGAAAGGAAGTACTCAAAAAACAAAAGGGTAAGGACCTATCAAAGGGACACAGGAGCCAACCTGAAAGAGCTCCCAGTAGCCAAAGCTGGAACAATTTGAACAACAAAAATAATATAGCATGGTAATGGATGACAACCCAAAGTATAAAATAAATATATCTTGGTTCATATTGATATAAATCATTGAGTGTATGAATAAATAAATTAATAAAATATATATGCAGAAGAGTAAAAGCTAAGCCCAGATATTTAATTCTAGGAGGGAAACCATACATTATTTTATTTTAATTATAGCATTCTCATCTGCTGGGATGTAAAGGAATTCTCTTCTAAAATTTTCTAATGTGCCGTACGTGCTCTGATTTCAAGTAGCCCCAGGATACACTAAAACATACTGTGTATATAGTACATCTATACACAGTATCTGAGTTGAAACACATAATCTGAATTTATTAATGTTGCAATAGTGGATAAAGGGCATTTAGAGGAATGAGAGTTGGAGCACCAAAAGATATCTGTTAGAGAGAAAATGTGAGTTAATTTTATTGGGTTTTATATTGTGAAATTTTCATAGTTATGACTTCTATTATGAAGTCTTACTTTGTAGTTTCAGATATTGTATTTTATGTTTATTATATAGAGGGTACACATGAGTGAATATGAACTATAGTTTATTATTCATTAACAAAAAGCTCAACTGTACTCTTTGTGTTTTATCCTTTATTAAATCACCAATTTACTTTTTCAGTCTTCCTATTAAGGAACATGGTGTGTCTCTACATTTGTTTGGGTTCATAGAGACCCTATATTTTTAATGTTAAATTTGTTAAGTTTATTTCTAGTGTTTTATAGTTTAATTGCTGTTGAGAATGACATTTGTTTTTACCTTTTGAACTTCAAACTGGTTTTGCTGGTGTAAAGAGAAGCTATTGGTTATTGGTGAGTTCTTGGATTTTTCTAGATATTTAACTGTTATCTGCAAATGAAGGTAATATTTTCAAGTGTTTATGCACATGTTGTGTTTCTTTGTCTTACTGAATTACAAACAGTATAGAGTAATAGTGGTACCATTGGGCATGCCTGTCTTGTTCCTGAGTCTTTAGTGTTTCGCTGTTCAAGTATTCTTCTCTGTCCCGTGTTAGGCTTTTAGCCTTATATTCTGATTTATGTAATATTACTTTGACTTATGCTTGCCAAAAACTGAAGGGTCTGAGATTTTATCCTACTTGCAAACTAACAAGTTAGCCTGCCACAGTTTCATGGCTTCTGGCAGAAGACATAAGACTCCTGAGTAAGAATTAAAGAATTTTATTACTCATAGAAATAATAATAGCTAAAGTATCAGCATTTTCTTATGTGAGTTCTTTAAGCCTATGGTGATGTGAAGAGGGCCTGGTGATGTCTGCATACTCAGTGATTGTGTTACAGAAGAGGAATCGTGACCTTAGGGAACCTGAGTCTTCTATCTTGGGAAGTAAGCATGTCCGGAGGTGACACTAACTCTATTTTCCTAGGCTATTTGCTATACAAACATCCTTGAAAAGAGTCCAAAGTATGCAGAAATACTGAGAGACTCCAGTTGTCTCCCAGTGGTGATTTTTGTAAATTTGCGTTTGCCTGCTGTCTTTGCTCTTACTTTCTTTTCATTTAATTAATTTTATTTTTGATTAGGTATTTTTGCATGGTTCTAAAACAAAGAGATATAAAGGGTATCCAGGGAAAAATTTCCCTCTCATCTCAGTTTCTTGGTCACTTTTCTCAAAGGTAACCATTATCACCAGTTTCTTATGCTCCTTCAAGAGATATTTAATGCATATGCAAACACATATATACATATATTCTCCTCCCACACACTTTACACAGTGAACCTTGGGTTTTTCATATTATATGTTGGCAATTATTCCAAATGAGCCTCAGCATTCCTCTTTACAGTAACCTTTTATTTTATAGGTGCGTAAACCATTATTTATTAATCAGTCTCCTGTAGATGGATGTTTAAACTGTAGAGGATTCATAAAGCAAATGTACTTCATAGGGCCTGGTTTTCCAAAGGTTTGCAGTTTCAAATATTGACCTTGCAAAGGACAGGAAATTTTCCCCAGACTGTTGAGTCTCTGTTGAGTCTCTGTTGCAAGATAAGAATTGTAACACAGCAAGGTTGCTGGCTCAAAGACAGACAAGATACTGATTAATATGTAAAGTTACTGAGAAGGTGCTGGAGGGAGAAGGAATGTTTGCTAAATCAAGCCTTTGTTAGTGGATCACTTAATTGTCTAATAGAATGTCATCTGACTTGTTTTTACTGAATGTTACCAGCTTCTATTGTAAAACTTGTTAAACTGTACTTAGCAATGAATGTTACCAGCTTCGTTACCAGCTTCTATTGTAAAACTTGTTAAACTGTACTTAGCAAAACCCCACCTATATCTCTTCCTGTAACTTGCTGGTCTGGAGAATAAATGCAGGAAGAGAACCCCAATTTGTGGTTAATTTCACAAATGGAAGGATGCCTCATACTTGAGGGTCCTGGGATATTAACCCCTTTCTGGGGCTTCTCACTGCTCAAAAGAGATGGGCTTTGAGTAATCTTTGGCAACTCCATCACCCAGGGGGAAAGGGGTGACAAATCCGTGGGAGGCAAAGCAACATAAACTGTTCCTGGTATTTCATATGTGTATGAGTATGTCTGTGGAATGTAGTCCTTGAATCCTTGCTTGGTCAGGGATGTACATTTGTATTTCTGATAATTATTTGACAGATTTCTGTCCAAAGATGCTGTGCCTATTTTGATTCTCACCTGCAGCATATGTGTGTGTTGGTTCATATCCTCACTAATGAAATGTATTATCATACTTTTCAATCTTTGCAAATCTCATAAAAAAGATATTTTTATGTAATTTTGATCATTTTTTATTTTTATTAGAATGAAAAATTTTCATGTGTTTTCATTATTTGAAATGCAATATTATCATACATCACATTTCAGTAGGTATTTGGGTCTTTTTCTGAACTTTTTCTCTTCCACTGACCTTGGTCCAGTGGAAGTCTTGGTCCAGTGTTACACTCTTCTGGTCAATGTGGCTTTATACAGTGTCCCAATATTTGGTATTATTAGGATTCTTGAGGTAGGGTCTTAAGGTTTCTTTAATAAACTATTACACATGTTTTACCATAAACATTACATGTTTTTTATTCTTTTTATGGTTCTTCTAACAATTATTAGGATTCTTGAGGTAGGGTCTTAAGGTTTCTTTAATAAACTATTACACATGTTTTACTTAAAACATTACATGTTTTTTATTCTTTTTATGGTTCTTCTAACAGACTGTTGTTTGTGTGTATGCTGATCATGATTTCTCTTATTAATAGTGGACCTAACTTTGTCTTTTTCTGGTAATAGCTTTTCATTGTCTTTGGTTTTATATTATCTACAAATAGTGATCATTTTAGCTCATATTTCCAATTGTTATACCTTTAATTTCCTTCACTTATTTGATTTGGCTTGGATTTCCAGAACAGTGTTAAATTAAGGTAGTAGTTGACATTTTTGGCTTGTTTTTTTACTTCATTGAGAATGCTTCTAGTATTTCACCATGGTATAGAGTGAGAATGTATTTGCTAGAATTTCATTTAGGTTTTCTGATAACTGATGTTGGAGTAGTTTTGGGGTCTTAGAATCAAAGTTATCCTTCTCAGAAAAAACCATTTAGGAGACTTCTATTTTGTGTTCTGAAGCTACATAAATAACATTTGAATCAGATACTTTTAAAGGTTTAGTATAATTTCCTGTGGAAATGTTTGGGCCTCATGCTTTTTTGATCACTGTTAGACTTTTTTTTTCTATGAAGGATTTCTGTCTTTAATCTATTTTGCTTATTGGTATTTCCCAGAAAATTATCTACTTCATTACAGCATGCTGTTGAGCAAAGTAGTGTCTTATGGATTCTATATTTTGCACAATAATGTGATTATTTCCCCAGTTTGTTCTAAAATTATGTATTTGTTTTTGCATCCCCTTACACTTTTTATTATTAGCTAACAATTGATCTGTGTTGATTGTTTTTCTTTCAAAGAATCAGCTCTTAGATTCCTTTGGGTCTATTTTTCTGTTTTCTAATTCATTAATTTAGGCTTTTTATATTATTTCTTCTTTCCTTAGGTATGCTTTTTCTGAATTTATTGTTTCAGGAATATTATTTTCTTTCTTCCCTTTTTTTTTTTTTTCCAGCATAAGTATGTAAGGCTATGGAATTTCTCTGAAGATGTTTTAGCTCTGTTCTGTAGGTTCTGATAAATAGTGT
Organism: Galeopterus variegatus; assembly: GCF_000696425.1. Classification (NCBI taxonomy): domain Eukaryota; kingdom Metazoa; phylum Chordata; class Mammalia; order Dermoptera; family Cynocephalidae; genus Galeopterus; species Galeopterus variegatus. The sequence continues at coordinate 81,824 of NW_007727926.1, read as the reverse complement.
TTTTATTGTTACTTTTTTTTAAAAGATAATTTGTATTTTGGGATATCTTTAAACTCAAGTTATTTGAGAGTTTTTAAATATCCAATTTTTAGGGGCTTTCACCCCTGGTTTTGCCATTTGTTTTCTAATTTTGCTGCATTGTTATCAGAAGATATAGTCTGTACTGTTTGTGTATTTTTAAAATTTATTACTATTTTCTTTGTGGTTTAAGATATATACACATATTTTTCTTTTATTCTGTCAAAACTAGGGGTTTTCTCTGAGCTCTTCTCCTGATATATTATACTTGTTCACTTCCCTCACCCCTGCTCCCTACTTCCTTTGTCTCTAAGTTATGGATATTATGAGATAGTTTAGACTTTACATTCTACATTAAGTTTTTACTGGCAGAGTATGATACTTGTTTCACAAACCCATAGAGTTACATTATAGTTTTAGTCACAGTATTATCTACTTAGATTTGAATTTCACTTATACTTGTTTCCTTGTTCACTGCTGTTTTTTATAGTTTTTATTTTTCTGTATATTAAGATCTTCATTCTTAGTTTAATTTTCTTTTGTTATGACCACTTCCATGTGTAATTTCCTTAGGAAGCCTTAATGGGTGGTATACTTTCTGAGCTGTTGGATGTCAAAATATTCTTTGTTTTTACATATGAATATTATCTTGGCTAAGTATAGGACTTTATAATTTCAGGGTTTTTTTTTCCTTGAATCTTTAAAATTGTACTGCTTTCTGACTCCCAGTATTGTAGATTGTAGAGGATTCTTAAAGCAAATGTACTTCACAGGGCCTGGTTTTCCAAAGCTTTGCAGTTTCAAATATTGGCCTTGCAAAGGACAGGAAATTTTCCTCAGGCTATAAAGTCTCTGGGGTAGGATAAAAATTTGTGGCACAGCAAGGTTGCTGGCTCAAGGACAGACAGGTTACTGATTGATATGTAAAGATACCAAGAAATTGCTGTAAGAAGGAATGTTTGCTAAGACCAGGCTTTTGTTGGTGGATCACTTAATTGTCTAATGGAATGTCATCTGACTTGTTTCACTGAAAGTTACCAGCCTATATTGTTAAACTATAACCCCACCTGTGTTCTCTTCCTGTAATGTCCTGGTCTGGAAAATAAATGCAGGAAGAGAACCCCAATTTGGGGTTAATTTCCCAAAGAAGGGATGCCTCTTGCTTGAGGATTCCCGGGGAAGTCAACCACTTCGGGTCTTCTCCCTGCTCAGAAGAGATGGGCTTTGAGTAATCCTTTGCAGCTCTGTCACCCTTGGGAAGTGAGGTGACAAATCCGTGGGGGGCAAAGCAACAGCAGATGAGAAGTCTGGCTTAGTCTCATTTTTTAAATTTAAATTAGTTGGTCTTTCCCTTTGCAAGCGTATAACATGATTTCTGTTTTTGAAATTCAGAAATTCTTTTTTTCCTTCAGGATGCATCTATTTAAGTGTCTTTTCACCCTACTCCCATCTCTAATTAATCCTCTTTAGGACTTCTTGAGCCCTTTCAGTCTAAAATTCAAGTGTTATCGAGCTCAGGGATTATTTTCTTCTAATATTTCTTTTATTATTATTTCTTCTTTCCTTTTTTTCTTCCTGTGACTAATATAATTTCAGTATTAGAGCTTGTAGATTTGTCCTCTGTCTTATGTTTTTATTCATGAGTTTTGGTTTTTTAGAGTTATTTACATGATATTTATTCTAGACCACTGATTTAATTTTCTACTATGACCCCTTTTTTTGCTTTCCTCTGAAAATATTAAATTGAAAAACTGTGTTTTTTAGTTCTAAGAATTTTTGTTGTTAAAGTCATTGGCATCATCCTTGTTTACTTCTTTCTTCCCATTTTCCTTTATTTATTTTGCCCCTATGGTAGGTGTCTTTCAACATGATCTCCCCCACACACCCTTATCAACATTACTTCGTATACTTAGATAGCTAATGATCTTTCTCAAATACATAATGTTGGGAGATGTAGACTCTCTCCACACCAGTGTAGGTAATATTATCTTTTTTTATCAAATAGGAAAAGATAGAATGCAAGTGGTCATTATTATCTTGGCACATTAAAAGTTTTTGTTTAATGCTGTTCTTGGGTGCAGGTAGAGGTCTTATCCTCAGCCCAACTCTGTGGCTTCTTTTCAGTACTTTCAGTGTCACTGAGAGCAGTCTTCTTACCCTGTTCCAATAGATTCACTCAGGTATTGCTGAATGCCTGGGCAATTTTAGGATTAGTAGATTTTGACCAAGCTCACTGAGGAGAGAAACAAACCTCTTTCCAAACCAATGTGTTTTCACCCTCTCCTTACAACAATTAAAAAGAAAAAAAACATTTCACATTTGCTGTTATTGATTTTCTCATGGTTATGTGACCTGAGGTTTCAGATGAATCTAGATTTAGAATCTCCAGGATCCAGCAATTAGTAACAATTATTTTAATAGGTTAGTAGCAGGATAAAAGAACTCTATTGTTACTGTTACATGACTGTTAATGTCAAAGCTACTGGTTCTTAGCTTCTTGCTTTTTTCAGATACGTCTGAATTTCATGCTTTATTATCTCAAGAGTAGATATTTTTTAATATGCTTTTTTATTTTAGGAGTGGACATTTTTAATATCTTTCCTGTGCGTACATACTTTCAATACTTTACCTATACATACTAATAAACATATAAGCATTTATTGACAAACTTGGCACATATTCAGTGCTTTTTGGTTGATTGGCTGACACGAACCTCTTGAATAAAGAAGTCAGTACACTTAAACACACACGGAAAATTAATGGAGTCATCAAGACTGGAGATAGTCAAAGTGCCCAAGTCGCTGTCAACAACTCCATCGTTTTGGGGCATTTTTTCTAACCATTGGCTGTTCACTTGTTGCTTGGTGTTTCTCCTGCTGTCTGTTACTTCATTAGTTGTTCAAAAAATGTTTGTTGAACGCTTACTCTATGCAAAACACTGCTACGTGCTGGGGTAAGCAAAACCTACAAGGTCGCCTGCTCTCATGAAATTTACCCTGTTTATTCAATACAGAGGTTGCAAAGTATTGGCTACATCTGACTCACAGGTATGTTTTGTCTTACACAGTGTCAAAAAATGTTTTTTGAGTGATTATTTTGAAAATGAGAAATTTCACCTAAAAACCTAAATTTCCAACTGCTTTAAATGTATAATATCTGGGCCTTCATTCTCACATGGTATTCTGCTCTAGTAGCAGCTGCCACTTTAGGTAGGATTACATGTACCAGTTTGCCTCCATTCATGGCCAAATTTAACTGGCACTTGTCACAGTTGTGCTGTCCTTTTTTCTTATAAGATAGTTAAGAGCTACATCTTCTAGTTTTCTGGCTGTCCCCCTTAGGCATTTGAGTTTGTGGCCTTTACATAATATTTATCAGTCAGCCTGCTGACTATCTCAGCCTCTAGAAGAAGCAGAAGAGAAAGAGCCTTATACGTTAGCTCCAACAAAAGCAGTAGACGTACACATCATAATACTCCCTCTCAAATTCATTTTAATAAAATGATATATAGAATCCTAGCATAAGTCTGATGGTAATTCTGACGTAACATGACATTAATACATGATGTAACACGTATTGTTGGATGCTGTAAATACTATTTGAGTCAGCATTTTTCAGTTTTACTTCAGTACTGCTATAGTAAAATTTTGTTTATATTCAGCTAGTATTTAGTTAGTGCCTTTTGAGTGTGTTCACATTTATGAGCTCTTTTGTTTTTAATCTTCAGCATTAAAGACCTTGTGAGATGGGTATTATGACTCATAATTTATTTGAAGAAAATGAGGCTCAAAGAGGTTTGTGACTTGTCCAGGGTTCAAGCCTGTTCTTTTTCCATGAGACTGCCTTCATTTACATTATCTTATTAGATCTTCACAACAATCCTAAGAGACAGGTTGAGCTGGTGTCATAATTACCACTATAGATTGCAGAAAACAAACTCAGAGGAGTCCTTTCTTGCCAGTAATCACACAGCTAGTATTCATAACATACCTGCTCTATGCCAGGTGTAGTGCTAGATGTTTGACAGGTATTATTTGTTATTACCACCCGATGAGGTGTAGGTATTGTTATCCCCATTATATTACTCTAAGTAAGTTGGAAGAGTTGGAATTTGAACCTAGAACTATTGTGGGGTTTTGTTTATTTGTTTTTTTGCTATATCATATTACCCAGATTGTTTGATTCCTTTTTTATTGCCATGAGGAGATATATACAATGTATTACAGTAATCTAATTTTAAAATACAATAATAAATTAACCTTCAAAATGAGGGATATTAGCTTTTTTATTTTTTCATGACTGGTGTTTTTCTCTCTATAGTGATTAAAGACAAATAAACCTGAGATTTTAGTTCAAAGTATAGTTTATTCTATTTTTGTATGTATTCAGCAATTTAAAAAAATTTTTTTTTCTTTTTCACATGGACAACTCATTTAGGAAAATACTGTTTAGAGTTCAGCAAATCAGTGTAATTGTTTTTGAGTTTTGGTTTATTGTTGATTTGTACCAGGGAGGGGGAATAGGAGAATTATCATAGTTTGATTTGATGTTTGGGAAATAATTTGGTAATAGGTGACTTACGTGACTACTTGCATCTTGTTAGGTACCTAATTTTATAAAATACTTAATCCTCAGTTAGCTTTTTATGGCAAGTTAGGAATAAAAAAGGCCAAAGAAAGCTGAGACTGTAAGTATGGAGTTAGTGTTCCTTTTGTGTATTTTATCTTTTAGAGTTAATTGTTTGGGTTCCATTTTATTTTATTTACATTTTCTTAGAGATGTCACCAAATGTCAATTCCCAGAATATTCCCAAGAATACAAAGTTTTTTTAAAAAGGTACCAAAATAGTCACATGTCTTATCTATTTATCCTCTTGAAGAATTAGTTTTAATTTTACAGTAGATTTCTAACAGTGCAGATGAAGAGTATCTATGTGTTTAGTAATCAAGGCTTAGTTATATTTAAGCTAAAGAAGCATTGCTTGTCAGTGGCATCTAGGCAGAGAAGCTAGTAATTCTTAGTCAAACCAGAGTAATGATGTTCTAAAAAGGCTAAAAGCTGACACTGACCAGGAACTTTCAGTTTTAGACAGATTAATGAAGGTTGTTCCCATATTTTTATTGATGTACTTATCTTACAGTGAAAAATGGCAGCTTCCCTTTGTTAAATATCATTTATAAACCTCCTTATGATATTTGAGCACAGTAATAGCTCATGGATCTATAATCTATAATATTAATATTCACTTTTCTTCTTTTAAACCCATTAGAGATAACTTAATATCTGAAAGAATTTATGAATAAACCTTGTGAGCCCCAACTTTTCATTCTTTGAGTAATTGTTTCTTACTAATGTTGTGAATTTTTTTAATTCTTGATTTTTCTAGGGATTATTTCACATTTCAGCTGCTTTTGTTTTCTACTGCTATCATTGAGGGTTCAAGAACAAAAAATAAATCTTCAGGTAAAATGCCTGATCCATAATAGTGCTTGGCATTGTATTTTGCTGAAAAAGATCATATACCTGTTTGGATGCCTGATCTGAAATTAACGTTGTGATGATTATGAAATTTTCGCATGGAATTTCCTTGGCTGCTTCTAACAGATTCAGCTATTTGTTGGTTTGAGTTTGTTTGTTTGTTTTCAAGATTTTGGCTGTCTGCTTTTTTTTTTTTTTTTTTTTTTTTTAATGTCTTGATCTGCAATAACTATATGGATATGTGCTTGGACCTGCTAAATATTTTAATTTTGCATATTTGGCTGCTTGAATTTTAAGTAATTTCTTTGAACAATGCCAAAAGAGCTTGAGAGACTATAAATGAAATATCAAGTGACAGAAGTTTGTAATTTAGAAATCTGTGTTGTTACCTACTATATATCTTAAGGTTTCATATTTTACAAAAATTAAATAATTTAAAATTCAGTTTCTTTCTTGTACTGGCCGTTTTCTCAAGGGCTATTTTTAGGCCATACATAGCTAGTGGCTACCATTGTGGATAGCACAGATAAAAAGACTATTTATTTTGTCACAGAAAGTTCTGTTGGACAGGGCTATTTTAAACTGTGTAAGCTCATTTCTGACACCAATTTTTATAGCAGTTTAATAATTCTACAAGATAAAGCATGTGACCAGTCTTGAAAATACTTCCTCTAAATATGTAGCCATCCCCAGCTTGAGTATTTCAAACTTAAAGTTGTCTAAAACAGTTTATTTGCTTCTGTATTTTTGCTACTTTAAAGTGAAATTGTTTTTTTGTAGCAAAATTCATGAAATAGGAGAATGGCCAAGGGCTTAGCCAGCCTAAATTTGAATCCTCACCCCAGGACTTCCTAGTTTGGTAACTGTGGTGAGTTACTTAACTTCTTTGAGCCTCACTTTCCTTACATGTAAAATGGAGATAACAGGAGTTACCTCATAGAATTAGTCTGATTAAATATGTCTAAAAGCATGCAACAAAGTGGGCATTTGTAATGCTTTTAAAATATTGAATGAAGCTGAAACATTATAAATTAGGCAATGTCATTTGCATGGGGCTGTTCCCAGCCTGGCAATTATAATAGGTGTCTACAAATGACTAGGTCAGGAGTATCCTGTAAAGTTTCTGGTCATCATGGGGTTATTTGATGACATTGTGTAAGTTTGAACAACTAGAATACCAGGATGGGGAAAAAGAGAAATAGGTGGCCAACTTTGTTATTGGAGAGGTCCATAAAAGTCTAATAATAAAAAGTAATATTCTTTACATAATTTTTTGGTTTCGGGAGGCTGGCTAGTAAGGGGATCTGAACCCTTGACTTTGGTGTTGTAACACCATGCTCTTAACCAGCTGAGCTAACTGGCCAGCACCATCTTCACGTAATTTAAAAAATATTCATTTCTATAATATTTTGAGTACCTTTAATATACTAATATTAAAGAAGAGTAAAGGAGACTCAAGAGGTTGACTAACATTTTTCGAGGTTGTACTGTAGCAAATTAATAGTAGGAATGGAAATTCATACTGAATTTTTAACTTGATATCTTATGCTCTTTCTACTTCAACATGCTGTTCTTTTGATAGCAATCATGTTTCTGAGACAGGTGTACATTCAGAATCTCTGGAAATGGGACTCAGGTACATATAATTTGTTTCTGTATTGAGATAGAATGCACCACCAAGTGATTCTGGAGCCCACCTCTAGTTAAAAATCATTGTTCTTTTTCAGTCTTTTAACTTTCTTTTCCTGTATCAGTGTATCTAAATTAATGCATAGACTATGTGAATTACACAAAGAGTTAGACTTATAATAAATGCGCTGATTTAATTTTTACTGTTCCAGATGTTTAGGTAGGAGATCAACACTTTTGAAAAAGCAACACAACTTTAGTTTCCCATTTGCAATCTCATATTTCTCCACTGATCAGTACTTGTGGAGAGGGAATCCAGACTAGCTAACTATAGTCAGTAAATCTGTTAGCGTTCTCTTCTCTGCTTTGCTTTTCTAATACCAGTTTTGGCTAGTTAGCAGTCTGCCCCAAGACATGCCAGTCCTTAAGTGTTGACTCCTCATTGCCTGTGGGTAGTATCTTCGTGAATGTTTTCAGTTGATTGGCTATAGATTTTTATTAATTTTTTCCCAGCTGTCTTGAAGATGCTTCAGTGTCCTAGATTTAGTGGTATTTCCAGGCCCTATTTAACTATAAATGTATCACATTACTAACACCTCCCTCATAATTGTGAAACCTAGTTCTCCCTGGGAAGGCAAAAGTTCCTTTGAATGAAAGGACAGTGTCATAATAGGGATGGGAAAAGGGAATACTCTGGAAAACTTCCAGGTAGGCAATAATTAATCACATTGCAGAGTAAATTTTCAAAACAGAAAATTTTTAAACATATAAAGATTCTATTGGAAAGAGGACTTCCAATTTAAAAATTAGGCATTTGCCTATTTAAGGCTATAATTATGAGGTTTTGCAGTAAGAGTAAACTGTCTTCTAACTCAGAGTTGCTTATCAAAATGAAGTTGAGCAGTTGCTATAATATGTTAATATTAGCTTTTAATTTTCTGAGCAGAGATAATTTCACTAGAAGCTATTGACAGTGGATATTGGGCTACTTCTGCATTGAATTCAATATGTTTGAAATGTTTTTTTATACAGGTACCTTTCTTGATATAGAAAATACAGTTCTGATTATTTTTCATTTCTAGGGCTTAAGGGAGCTTGTGATTACCATGGCTGACTTTAGTATAATATTCCAAATCAAAGTAAAAATATTTTTTTGACTTAGTACCTGTAAAGCATCTGACAGATAGTCCTTGCCCCTGTCAATTTTAAAATAACACATTTTTAAAGTAGGAGGGTACTTCAGAAGATTAATGGAAAAATTCATATTATTTATCTTTTAATTCCATTGTTCCACAAACTTTTTGAAGTACCCTTATGATTCTAATGTATGTATCATTCTATTAATTATCTGCAGATTGGATTTATCTTCATTGTATGTAAATTTTCTTATAGTATACAGTTGAGTCCTTTCAAAATAATATTCTCATCTCAAAGACTTTAAAAAATCTGTTGCAAAAAGAAATGAGACCTGGTCATAAGTCAGCATAAAAATTTTATAAGACAGTTATTTTTTGTCAGCAAAATTCAGAAGCTTGTACTTAGTGGATTTCTGCTTATTACCATTTGGTATTGGGAATCTGTTAAATGAGCTTATCTGGCTAAAATGTGGCAATACTGTTTATGTTTTTAAAGCTGGCTTATCTTTTTCTTAATTTAGGATAAATGAGATTTGGTGGTTCATTTATACTCAAATCTAGATGTATTGTTAATATATTTAAAAAGGTGGAAAATGTGGTGCCCTGGTTCATCAATTCTGAGATGCACTTAACTCTGAAAATGAAAGGGCTCTGAAAACCGATGTTGTGTCATAGTTTAATGGAGACATTTTTTCTTACACCATGACTTATAAAATTAATAGTGCATTTGTTTCCAGGCGGCAGAACTAGGTTCTTGATTCATCCATGAAAGAAAAATCTTTCATGGGACTGACAAAAGGAAAGGAAGAGGGGAACAGAGAAATGGAACGTAAAGCGCCAAAGAAGTGCACAGGCATCTTCTGCCAGGGAGGAATGCACACACACGACTTACCTCTTGTTCTTTTCCATCCCAGTTGGGAGCCCCTAATGGCCATCGCCTGCCCCTCCTGTTCCTCCTCCTGTGCAGGTGCTATCTGATTCAGTCTGAATATTTATGAACAGCCTCCCTGAGGCATGTCCCTATTCTGCCCTGCCTTTTATCTTGTAATCAATCATGACTTATGTGTGATAAAAAGTAGTGATTGGGCTGGCCCGGTGGCGCACTGGAGAGTGCGCCGATTGGGAGCGGCGCTCCCGCTGAGGGTTCGGATCCCATGTGGAGACCGGTTCCCGCTCACTGGCTGAGCGCGGTGCCAGCGCAACACCGAGGGTTGCGATCCCGTTGCCGGTCAGTAAAAAAGACAAAAAGGAAAAAAAAAAAGTAGTGATTGATTTTTTTGAAGTATATTGTAGAACTTACATTCACATAATTCTTTATTATGATGCTGGTATACCTTTATGGTGAAAAAAAAAATCTAAGTGGTGGCAATATACCTTATTATCTGGAATTAAGACTTCAGACCCTTTTTGTTCTCACTGCTGTCATCCTAGTTTGTTGCTTTACATTAAACTGGTTACCATTTTGATTGAAAGATATGCAGAAAAATAAGAGAAAAATGGATATGATGAGAAGGAGAAAAGGCTTGTGATCCAGGGTGGGGTGGGGTGGGGTGGAAGTAGTGGAAGAAAAATGGGGAAAAGGAACTTGAAGGAAGTGACGATAAACAGCATTTCCCATTTATCCTGCTTTGCTTGTCCTGAAATCTTTTCCTGCTTAAGTCTCTGATTGTAATATATTAGCTTGTGAGCTACCCAATAGTTAAAATCACTACTGACATACTGCCTAGCTTCAGCCAGTATAAACTCTTCTTTCTGTGTCCCTCCTTTACTCTATAGAAGTTGCCCTGTTACCACCTCCAGCCTTATGAGTAAATGATCTCCTGATACCTTCCCTTCTATAGACCAAATAGGTAGAGTCTGTGTTTTCTCTTAATGTACTGTCTCAAATAGAATAACCATTTCTTATAAAATGCATTTTTGTATAAAGAACTATTACAGATTTTTACACAACTGAATGTGTTGGTTTTTACAGAAATCATGGGCATACCAGACAAGTACTTAATTTTTTTTTTTTGTCTTTTGTCTTTTTTCCGTGTCCGGCAACGGATCGCAACCCTCAGTGTTGCCCCCGTACCGGACCGGGGACAAGCAACGGGATTGCAACCCTCGGCGTTGCTCCCGCGCCTCGCTCAGCCAGTGAGCGGGAACCGGTCTGTATGTGGGATCCGAACCCTCGGGCGGGAGCGCCGCTGCACCTCCCAAGCGGCGCGCTATCCAGTGCGCCACCGGGCCGGCCCGACAAGTACTTAATTTTAAAAAACTTTCCTCCCTTTCTCTTTCAGCATTTAGGCAGAAATTAGTGCAGTCTTTCCCCTTTAGCTTATTTGATTTTTATTTCCAAAAGCAGTAATTTCTTTCTTTATTGTATAAATTCATATTGCATGTTTGTGCTTTAGCTTTCCACTCTGTAAACTTACTGAGAATGTATATTCTTGAACAGTTTATCCATTCTCTTCAGTAATGACATTTTTTTTTTTTTTTTTTGTCTTTTGTCTATTTT
>NW_007727926.1:43009-70343 GCF_000696425.1 Galeopterus variegatus | reverse complement strand
GCGCCGCCGCGCTTCCCAAGCGGCGCACTATCCAGTGCGCCACCGGGCCGGCCCCAGTAATGACATTTTTAGTTATTCTGCATTTAAAAAGAATCACCAAGCTTATGTGGCTAACATCCTTTATTTTAGGCAAATCCTTTTAAAAATTAAAACCTAGTCTGTATGTGGGATCCGAACCCTCGGACGGGAGCGCCGCCGCGCTTCCCAAGCGGCGCACCATCCAGTGCGCCACCGGGCCGGCCCCGAATTTTTTTTTTTTCTCAAAAGGAACATTTGCTTTATGAAGAGACTTATCCTTGGAGTATTTTTAATATACTATGGTAACATTAAAATATAATTTAAATTTTCAGTATAAAGCATGAATTGAGAGAATTTTTTTTTTTTCTCAAAAGGAACATTTGCTTTATGAAGAGACTTATCCTTGGAGTATTTTTAATATACTATGGTTTTTTTTTAAGTACCCTGCAGGTCCTTTTGAAAGCCACTCTAATTGCTGCCTGGAGTAGGCTTGCCATTGTCATGGAAAAATTATAAAGAATTGCTGCATCCAATGTATGAAATCCTCAAGTTTCCAAAAGTCTTTTCAGAATCTACACAAAAGCTTTGATCTTCCTCTGTATTTTCTTGAGTTAAGCAGCTGTTAAAAGTCCCATATTCAGGGTGATTTCTTTAGCTTATCCAATTTTGGTTTTTTTAGAATTTTAAAAATTATAATAGTATTTTATTTTCATGTCTTTTCAGCCATATTACACTCTAAACTTTTTTGAACCATCTTGGGGATCAAAGTAATATTGATCAGTAGAAGGAAAATGAATTTCAAATTACAAACTACTAACTTACTGAAAGTTTTAGAGTAAAGTCCTTGGCAGGTTGGGGGATTCTATTCTGGTCTTGCTTACTGTAATACCTCCATAAAATGGAAATGGAAATGTGAAACAATGTCTATAAATAAAGGTAAACATTATTCACTCATTTATGAATAGTGTTTCAAATATGGATGCTGAGTTTTATGTATTTCTGACAAAAAGATATGCCAAGTTAGGTAGAAGCACTACTCTTTATAAATTACCATTCACATTCTTTTTTTCAATTTGATGGATGGTTTTATTGTCCTGAATTCATTTTTTCTTTCTTCAGAGGACGTACTGAGTAAAGACGCTGGGGAATGTGCAATATGCCTTGAAGAATTGCAGCAGGGAGATACTATAGCACGACTGCCTTGTCTATGCATATATCATAAAGGGTAAGTTTATTTTTATGTTAATCAGGTTGATATTAGAATAGAATATTGTTCTCACATTTCCAAACATTGTAATTATGTTACTGGACGGCAGTTCCAGGTTCTTGGTCAAACTGTGAAGGAGAACCTTTTATGGGACCTAGGGAAATCCTCAAAGCAGTGACTACCTGTTCAGTGAAAAAAGGAAGAGGGACTGACAGATGGAACATTCAAATAATAGGGCTTTATTGTAAAGTGAAAGAGTATGTGCAGAAGGGTGTGCAGGCAACCTCAGGAGTGAGGAATGCCCCTGGATTCTTCAGGAGAGGGTTTATGGTTTTTTTCTGTATCCTAACTAAGAGGAGGAATATTTGGCCGTGGGGGAGGATCTACGGTAATTAAGGCCTAATAGGCTGATGCAAGGTTGCATTAGTTTCCTGTCATGCACCCCTGAGTTTCTGAAGTTTTTGGTAATGCACAGTGGAGTTACTTTTCCCTTAACTTTGTTCTTTCCAGTCTAGCATCACAGGTAGAAGGTCGTATAGTGGTTGTCTGCATTTTTGTTCTTTCTAGTGTGCAGGTGCTGTGGTTTTGGTAAACCGCAAAGTTCCAGGTATAGCATGCTGATTGGTAGGGTGGTTAAGCTGCTGCCAGCTGGTTATGGGTTCATTAACTGCCAGTCAGGCAGCTTGGGCCAATCCAGTCTGAATATCTATGAGCAGCCTCCCTAGGGTATGTCCCTATTCTGTCCTGCCTCAGTTTAATCTTCATCGAAGCCTCCCCACACACACTTCTTTAAAAACAATGGCCTTTTCCCCCTGCCAATACTAAGCTTGAATCCACATCTGTTTGTACCTAAAGGCTACCATTTTTTAAGCATTTACTTTGACCCAAGTATAGCTTCTTAAATAGGTTATCTCATGTAAGCCTTGTAACCACTTCATTTTACAGCTGGGGAAACAAGCCAAAAGACAGTAGGGAATTTCTCCACAGTTACATGGCTAGTAAATAGGAGAGCTGAGATTCCAGCAGATTTGGAATCTGCTTGACTCCAAAGCCCATCTAGTTTTTCTCACATGGTCTTCTTGCTTTCAACAATAGAGGGAAATTTTTTAAGTTAAAAAAAAATTAAGGTAACTACAAAAAGAATAAAAACTATAACCTTCAAACCAATGAAAGGAGTAAAGTAGAATTTTACTTGAAGGTGTGGGGGTGGGGAAAAGCATAGAGAAAATAGAGTAAATAATATAAAATTAGGAGTCAAAACAAATCAAACATGTCAATAATTATAATAAATGTATATAGAACAAACTTAGTTGAAAAACAGATTGAAAGATTGTGATATGTTGATAAGCAACACACTTAAAAGGATATAGGAAAATATGAAAGTAAAAGCATAGAAAACTATATTCAAGCAAATACTAACTAAAAGACTACTGACAAAACAAAACTAATATCAAAGCAAACTTTACAGCAAAAAAGCATTATTAGAGATAAATAGAGTTATTATATAATGATAAAAATATATAAATTTTATTTTTTGTTCTTAATAACTTAGTCTCAAAATAAAATATTTTAAAAACTGTCAGGAGAAATGGACAAATCTATTATCATAATAGGAAACTGCAACACACCTCTCATTGAGTCAAGTAGACATGCCCAAAAAATCAGTCAAGACCTAGAAAAATTGAGCAGTGCAGTTAACAAGTTTGATCTCATGGCTATGTGTGTGTGTATCTGCACCCAGCAATTAGAGAATAAATTTTCTTTTCAAGCACACATGGAGTATTATAGAAATTGATCATATTCTACCCCATAAAGAAAGTCTCAGCAAACTATAAAGAATTGGTACCATACAGAACGCTGTTCTCTGATCACTCTTAGACATCAGTAATAAAAAGATAAATAATCTTCACATATACTTCTAAATAACTTGTGGATCAAAGAAATCATAATGGACCTTACAAAATACTTGGAACTGAATAATAATGAGAAGTTTTTGACATGTACATAGAGTAAACAGGTCAAAACTTCCTTGAAAGGCTGGTGTTAGAATGGAAAGAAAGGCTAGAAATCAATAAGCCAAGTTTCTTAAGAAATTAGAAAAGGAACAGCAGAATAAACACAAAGGAAATAGAAAGAAAAACATAAAGACCAGAGAAGAAAATAATGAAGTGAAAAAATGACACACTATAGTAGAAACCAACAAAGGCAAAAGTTGGTTCTCTGAAAAGACTAATAACTGGATTATTTCTAGAAGGAAAAAATAAGCAGTAGAGGAATAAAAAGAGACACATGACTTCAGACACAGCAGAAATTTAAAATAATTGGAAAATTCTGTGAAAACATTATACTCTTGAATTTAAAAATTTAAACAAAATGGACAGTTTCCTTAAAAGTATAATTTTGTCAAAGATGATTCAAAAAGAGGGCTGGCTGGTTAGCTCAGTTGGGTAGAGCACAGTGTTATAACACCAAGGTCAAGAGTTCAGATCCATGAACTGACAAGCCACCAAAAAAAAAATCAAAAAGAAATAGAAAACTTGAATCAACTAATAACTATTATAAGCAGTTAAGACTTAAACCTGCAAAACAATGTAAAAAAAGAAAGAAAGAAAAGAAAAGAAAACCCTGAAAAACAGGCCTGCAGAGACAGTTTGATGAGTTCTACAGGATATCCAAAGAACACCATGTTATCAATCTTAAATTCTTCCCCAAAGTTGAAAAAGATGGAAGGATCCCTTATTTATTTTATGAGAACGGTATAAACTGATCCCAAACTCAAAGACAGTACAAGAAAGCAAATTAGAAGGCACTCACATTTATGAACATACATGCAAAAATTCAAAAACATATTAGAAAACCAAATTCAATGATATATATCTAAAATAATGCTTCATGACCAAATTGGATTTATGCTAGGAATGCAAAGATATCATAAGATTAAAAAATTTATATATGTAATTTACCACATTAAAAAATTAAAGGAGAAAGACCATGAGCTCAATAAATGTGAGAAAGCTTTCAGTAAAGTTCTATATTTTCATATTAATGATTTTAAAACAAAAGCTAAGAATAAAATTAGATAAATTATTAAAATTAATGATTTTATAAAGCAGGGTTGCCAGATATGATATTAACATGGAAATCAATTGCATTCATATCCCACTAAGAAAAAAGAAAATACCACTTTTCAAAAGGTAAGAAAATTAGTGGCAACAAAAACTACAAGGTCTGTAAGATACATTAGGAATAAATTCTACAAAAGGTATGCAAGACTTTCCTTTAGAGAAATTTTAAAACTCTACTGAAAAATTTTATAGGAATCTAAAATAAATGTGGAGAAGGTATATCACACTGTAGATAGGAAGACTCAGTGTCAAAGATTTAATTTCACCCCAGATCTGTATAGTTAATACTACCTCAGTCAAATGTCAACTTTTTTTTTTAATGTAACTTGACAAGTTGATTCTAAAAATACACATGGACCAAAGAATGAAGGGTGAAAGATAGTCAAGACACTCATGAAGAACAGCACTGTGTTGATGGGACTTGTCCTGTACAAGTTTACTGTAAGACTATATTAATTAAGGCAGTGTGGAAATGGCACAGGTGAGCCAATGCAACACAGTGGAATCCATCAACATTCATGCCCACGTGGAAAGACATCATATAGCATGGAGGTTAAGAGTATAGGCTCTGGGCCGGCCCGGTGGCGCACTGCTACAGTGCGCTCCGCTTGGGAGCGCGGCGGCGCTCCCGCCGAGGGTTCGGATCCCACATACAGACCAGTTCCCGCTCACTGGCTGAGCGAGGTGCGGGCGCAGCACCGAGGGTTGCGATCCGTTGCCGGACACGAAAAAAGACAAAAAGGAAAAAAAAAAAAAAAAGAGTATAGGCTCTGGGCCGGCCCGGTGGCGCACTGCTACAGTGCGCTCCGCTTGGGAGCGCGGCGGCGCTCCCGCCGAGGGTTCGGATCCCACATACAGACCAGTTCCCGCTCACTGGCTGAGCGAGGTGCGGGCGCAGCACCGAGGGTTGCGATCCGTTGCCGGACACGAAAAAAGACAAAAAGGAAAAAAAAAAAAAGAGTATAGGCTCTGGAGTCAGGACTCCCAAGATTTAAATCCCAGCCCCTCTACTAATTCTCTAGGATCTCTGTCAAGTTACTTAGTTTTTCTCTCAATCTGTACGATGAATCAGTAACACCAACTTCATAGAGTTATGAGGGTTTGAATTAGTTAAGTTTTGGGAAGTGCTGGCACATAATAGATGCTAAATAAACGTTGAATAAAAGGAAAAAATTGATTTTTCATAAATTGTACTACAGTGTAATAGACAAAGAATGAACTGTTCAATAAATGATACTGGGATCCATTGGTTACTGATATGGTAAAACAGCTGAATCTTCTATCTTACATTTGAAATAAAAATCAATTCTAAATACCTAAATAACTGCCTATGAAATTCAAAATCTAAAGTGGGGGAAAGAATATAGGGAAAAGTTTCTGACCTCTTAGTAAAGAATTATTTTTTGTCTAATAAACCCCCCACCCCTAACTTAAAAGAAAAATTGGTAAATTTAACTGTATTAAAACTTAAACTTATTTGCATTACAACACTGCAAAAAAGTGAAAAACTAGACCTTAGACTGTGAGAGTGTTTTTCAGTGTTCTCCTTCAGTGACTTTCTGTAATTCAGTTAACTCATTGTAATTGGTAAATGAAAGAGTGATGACTGTATAATGACGTGATCTCATTGGTTCAGGCATAATATTTCCCAGCACATTAATGTTCTACTCCATCAAGTAACAGCAGGTGAAAGCATATGTGGAGCTAGAGCTGGGTCTGGAGCTCACAGACCCCTTGAGCCCATTCACAAACCCTTCACACGCAGGTCTGTGAGCTACGTAACCGGCAAAAAGGTCCTTGGAGCCTTGGTTGAAGAAGGAATAGTCTTTATTCAGCATACACATCTAGGAGCTAGGCAGTACAAAGGAGAAACTCAGAAACTCAACCACTACCAGCAAGGTCCAAAGAAAAACTGAAACTGAGCAGCTGCCAGCAGAGTAAACATGCTCTGTTGTTAGATGGGAGCTCTCTGCGCCAGCCTGCTTCACAAACTGCAGAACACACAAAAGCAATTAACTAGAAAGATACTTGGGTGTGCACATGCATACTAACTCCACCCACACAACTTGTTTACAAGAAATGTGCTGCTCGACCCTCCAGCCAGACCTGAGCCAGGGAGCCTGACTAAACTATCCTATTTTCCCCACAGCATATATGCTAATACAGCACTTGACGAATACCCATCCCCCCATGCTCTTGCTTGTGGTTCAGTTAGGACAAGGGCTTCATTTTAGAACTGCTTGTGTCACAGTTCTCATGTGCTGCACACTGGTTTTTGTCTCCATGATCCAGCAGTTTCAATCCTTCCTTAGTCTTTTTTCTGTGAAGCTGACTTCACTGTTTTTAAAAAACATCCTATATTTAAAGTAGTATTCAATAAACACATCTTTGTTCTGGTTACAAAATTGTGTTGAGTGGTCTGCCTCTAACCTGATTTTTTTCACCATAAGCCTTGTTGTATTTAGTTTACAATTTTGTGGAAACCAAGGTTTATCAAAAACATGTATGTTATTTTATAGCTGAAATACCTCAATAATAGCTTCCTACAGATCTATAAGAATGAGATAAAACAAAATAGAAAATTTGGCAAAAATTAACAGTCAATTCTGAGTAATAACTGTGCGCGTTACATATTCTAGAACTAAGCAACTCCACTCCTAGGTGTATACCATTGACAAATTCTTGATCATTTGCTTTAAGACAGTAGCTACTACCCAAAGTGCAGGTCTGGAGGAGGTAAAGAAATTATGCCAGAGTGTAAATCAACACAGTGCTTCCTTCATTGAAAAAGTCTTGCTGTGGGCCGGCCCGTGGCTCACTCGGTAGAGTGCGGTGCTAATAACACCAAGGCCCCGGGTTCGGATCCCACATAGGGATGGCCGGTTCGCTCACTGGCTGAGCGTGGTGCTGACAACACCAAGTCAAGGGTTAAGATCCCCTTACCGGTCATCTTTTAAAAAAAAAAAAAAAGAAAGAAAAAGTCTTGCTGTAATTATAAATAAGTCAGTCAATCAAAGCAGTGTGATTAGTGATGGAATTAATTTATATTCAGGTGCAAGCCTCTTTCTAAAAGAATGTTGATAGGATCACTGAAAATGTCCATCATTAAAAGAATGGTTATATAAATTATGGTATACTTATATAATGGAAAACTATATACAATGAAAGTGTGAAGATGAGGGCCTTACTTATTGCAAATCTCAAACAAATTGAGTGAAAAAAGCAAGTTAGAAAAACACATTTATGAGAAAAGCAAGTCAGAAATAGCATAATGCTATTTATGGTAGCATTTATATAAAATTTTAAACATGGAAGCAGTACTATATTTTATTTTAGAATACACACATAGATAGTGATAGAGTAAGAAAATGGCTAAGAAAAAGCACTAAATTTTGGATAGTGATTTCCTGCTGGAGCTGGAGGAAGGGAATATAATATTTTAAATAACTAATTTATATGGTTTAGAATGGAACATGTATGTACTGATAGCAATTTATGTGAAAAGGACCTGAGATTTTAAATGATTGCTTTCTCATGATGAGACAAAATTACATGGTTGTAAAATAAGAAATACCCATTTTAGATCACATAGGTATAATTCAGATGTACTGTGAATTGTTAACACATCTGGAGTATTTTGTTCAGTTCTCAATACTTTAAGAGGTATTCTTTTTTTTTTTTTTCCTTTTTGTCTTTTTTCATGACCGGTAACGGGATCGCAACCCTCGGTGTCGCGCCCGTACCGCGACCGGCAACAGGATCGCAACCCTTGGTGTCACGCCCGCACCGCGCTCAACCAGTGAGCGGACTGGTCTCTATATGGGATCCGAACCCTCTGCGGGAGCGCCTCTGCATTCCCAAGCACCGCACTCTACCGAGTGTGCCACGGGGCCGGCCCTTTTTGTCCTTTTTGAGACCGGCTTCACCACGCTCAGCCAGTGAGCACTATGAGCGCACCGGCCATCCCTATATAGGATCCGAACCCACACTCTCCCGAGTGTGCCACGGGCTCGGCCCAAGAGGTATTCTTAAAAAAGAGTAGAGTAGACCAAAGGATTTCTAGAGCCAAGTGGTAGAGACCAGGCTGAAAATAATGTCATAAGCCACATTGCGGATGTATTTAGAGAATAAAAGTCTTCATGGCAACAGAAACTGTTTTAGGTATTTGAAAGGACATTTGGATGAGGTACTTTATCTTTTTTCTTTTTAATTTCATCTGTCATTTTCACTATCAAACGTTCAACCTGTCAGGATATGGGAATGATAAAATACTAATTTCACCCTTCAGCATATTAGCTAAACCTTCTAGTTTTGTGGCATATGTAAATTTGACATGTGTCACCAATGAAAATGTTGAGCAGTTTGAATCCTGCTTGGGTAACTTACTAGCTCTTGGATAAGTTAGCTTAACCTTTCAAGACCTTGATTTTTATTATGTTGCACAGTATTATGAAATAGAACTTTCTACTGTGATGGAAATGTATGTCTTTGCTATTCAGTAGAGTAGCCATTAACCATGTTGCTGTTGAGCACTTGAAGTATGACTAGTGTGACTGAGGAACTGGATTTTTTCTTTTATTTAATCTTAATAATTTTATCAGTTGGCGATTTTAAACTTAAATAACCACTGTGGTTCTTGGCTACTGTACTGAACAGTACAGATCTAAAGAGAGTATAGTAATATGCAATCTAATATTTAACTTCTAATAAAATCAGATCATGAAATATTTTGTAAATGCAAATGGATGATGCTATATTTATTTGTGTGTATATGTATTGAAGGGTGGAATCGAATTAAAAATAAATATTTAATGATCATATATAAATATGGTCTTTTAAAATGTCATGCAATATTGTCAAAGATTAAAATTTTAAATGTTATGCAATATTGTCAATGATTAAATTTTAAAATTTATCAATGTTTTGATTACATTGATAGGTGACATGAACAAGTTGATATGTGCATAAATGAATAACTTTTCTGAAAAGGCATATCTATCCAAATTTGTCATTTAATTTTGAATGTTGGTAAAGTGGTAGGTAGTTCTTTAGATTGCTTTTGAGAATAGTTGTTCTGTTTGAACTTTAAAGTACTTTATAGCACAATTTTGCAAAGATTTTTTTCCTTAATGGCTTAGAATAATCAAAATATAATAAACATATTCTTTTAGTTATATATGTATTCTTAATGGTCACTAAAAATACTGATTTTTTTTTCTGCAGATATGTTAAAGTCAGGAAGTGAGCATTTTATTAAGACTGTCATAATATAAATAAACATAAGCATTTCATTTTTCTTGTTTTGTTTTTTTCTAGCTGCATAGATGAATGGTTTGAAGTAAATAGATCTTGCCCTGAGCACCCTTCAGATTAAGCATCAGATTCCAGTTTTATAGGTAATTTTCTCTTTTTTGTTTTAATTACTTTTTACAGTATTATCCTGAATTACACATTCTCAGCCATCATTTTTATTCATTCATATTCATTCATGTATTCATTGAGGTGCACGTGTGTGTGTGTGTTCTTATGTACCAGATACTTTGGGTGTGTGTGTGTGTGTGTGTGTGTGTGTGTGTGTGTGTGTGTGTGTTCGTTCCTGTGTACCAGATATTTTGATAGGCTACTGAATAGGAAACTTATAAAGTACATTAAAAACAACATAATTGATTTCTGGATAGAGTCATATGTTGAGTAACTGCTACATTCTTGGTACTTTAGAACACATTCACTTATTTAATTTTTGTTTAATAATGAAAAAAAACCCATGAAGTACATATCTTGATCCCATTTTTCCAGTGAGAAACCTGAAGGTCGTAGTAGTTAAGTTCCATGACTTTAAGAAAAAAGTTGTACCATACTCATCAAGCTGTTAAATGCAAACAACTTTCGTATATCAATCATAGCTCAATAAAGTGATTTAAGGAAAAAAAAAGTTCCACCAAGTGTGCAAGGTTATGCAGTTAGCAAATGGGATCAAATTCCATACTCTTGTCCACAACCTTATAGGTATGTTCTTAAGTAATGTAATATACTGTAATTCTAATCATTTAGCATTATTATGTGCCAGGCATTTTCTAAGCATTTTACATCTATTGATAACTCATTTCTTTTTTATAACAATCCTTTGAGCTCCGTACTATTACTATCCCTATTATATGCAGATGAAGAAATTAAGTATAGAGTTTAAGAAACTTGACTTGTCAAGGTCACATAGCTAGTTTGTTGGTGGAGATGGGATTTGAACTCAGGCATTCTGGCTTCAAAGAGTATGTTCTTAGCAATTTTGCTGTTATTAGGTAGGAACATTTTCTTCGGAAATTTGTGTAATGGTCCATTCATGCAATTAAATGATTCACCTTTGTATCCTCAGTGTGTAATAAAGTGTCTGTCTATATAGTAGGCCAAAAAATTTTTTTAAAAAACCAAATGAAGAATTAGTTTTGCTGTGCTGACTTAGCTTTTTCATGGTTCTGCATTAACTGAGGATGTTCAGTGAATTGAATGATAACCTTACTTGGGTATTGCTTTTATTCCATATTTCATTAAGTAAATTAAATGGCATCATTTAGCTCTGAAAAAGTAAAGGTTAACTTAATTGCTATCTTTAAATATACGAAAAGTTTTTATGGGAAGACTTGCAGAAATGACATATAAAGCATTGGATTCTTACATAAAAGTAAAACATTTTAGCTAATCTTGGAATTGTTTCAGAAGGAGTTGGAACCTCTATTTTCAGAGACTCATGACCATAACAGACAGCAGTCTTTTCTGAATGGCTTGAGATTGCAGGCAGGGGACTAGAGCAGTTGGTGTTCTGAGGTCTAGTCCTGTGCTGTTCCCCCATTTGCATTTATTTCAACAACTCCTGCTCTTAAAATTGAAGATGTTGGTCCTCAGGTAATAAACACACTCAAGGAATTCTGTTGCTCTGTTTATGAGGATAATTTAAGAGTAGCAGATTAGAGTATTGACAAAGGAGATTTAAGGTAACTTGATAGCAGCCGTAGCAACTGAAACAAGAACTGCAAGTGAGACCTCTGTCATAATATTAAGGCTGGGCATGTCAAATGTGAAAGCCTCTACTAGAAAAGACTATCAGCTTTTGAATGTTTTACTGTGAACTTAGATCATACCTTGACACATTTAAAATGTGAATTGGTATAAGATTTCTGGGTAAAGGAAGTGTAGTGATAGAGTAGTATTTTGAGTATATGTGCACGTATGTTTTTATTTCACTATGAAAAAGACTTTTTCAAGAGGAGGGTGCTTTTTTTTTTTTTTCCAAAAGATGACTGGTAAGGGGATCTCAACCCTTGGCTTGTTGTCAGCACCACGCTCAGCCAGTGAGCCAACCGGCCATCCCTATATAGGATCTGAACCAGTGGCCTTGGTGTTATCAGCACCAAGTGAGCCACGGGCCGGCCCCAAGAGGAGGATGCTTTAGAATGCTTTCAGTGTCACCTTGTGTCTGGGCCAATAAAGTAGAACTATGGCTAAAATTATAGAAGCATTTTAAGAGACATACTGAAAACCAATGCTAATAAAATGAAATTTTTATCTTTAAGCATCACTGATTCAAAACTTTTGAGCACTGACATGATGCTCAAAGGAAATGCTTTTTGGAATGTTTCAGATTTCGGATTTTTGGATTGGGGATGCTCAAGTCAGTATGTATTCTGCACATATTCCAAAATTTGAAAAAATCTGAAATCCAGAACATTTCTGTTCCCAAACATTTAGGATATGGGATATTCAACCTGTAGTTTACACACCAAAGTAATATGTTTAAATTTTTTATAGGTAAAATTTGTCATTTTAGAGTCTGTCTTAGTGCATTTGGGTGGCTATAACAGAATACCTTGGACACATAATTTATAAACAACAGAGATTTATTCTTCACACTTCTGGAAGCTGGGAAGTC
Organism: Galeopterus variegatus; assembly: GCF_000696425.1. Classification (NCBI taxonomy): domain Eukaryota; kingdom Metazoa; phylum Chordata; class Mammalia; order Dermoptera; family Cynocephalidae; genus Galeopterus; species Galeopterus variegatus. The sequence continues at coordinate 58,072 of NW_007727926.1, read as the reverse complement.
CAAGATCAAGGCTCCAGCTAATTCAGTTTCTTGTGAGGGCTCGTTCATCATTTATGGCACCTTCTATGTGTGTCGGTGGCAGAAGAACAGACTCCCTTCAAGCCTCTTTTATAAGGACACTAATCCCATTTATGAAGCCTCCCAGAGTCCCCACCTCTTAATACTATTGCACTGGAGATGAGGTTTCAACACGTGAATTTGGGGGGAACACAAACATTAACCCATAGTAGAGTTGATAAACAAGTTTTTGTGTGAAGTGAAATTGTATGGTATGAAATTTTTTTTTCATGGTCTAATCAGCTAAATTTTTCCTTTAGTGTCACAGTGAGTTTATGGGATATATGGAACATGCGTCTTATCTCATAGTTAAAATGCACATTCTGTTGGTTTTAAACAGAATTTCCATTTCTTTGTGTTAAGTATTAATATTATCTTTGTATTTTTTTGTATGTAGAAACTGAGTTGGAACCTACTACATGGAGTGGGTTGAACTGTCTAGTCAGCTGCCTATAGAAATCTGAACCCTATTCTATTTCTATGCGTCTTGAGTTATTTTTAAAAATTTATAAACATGGAATATCTTAACTCTTTCTTATTTTTGCTTCTGTTCTGACTACTCTTATTTGTCAAATTATAAATTTTCTCTTTCTCTTTGCTGTCCTAGATTTAAAGTGTATGGGTTTGAAGATTTAGTGTTGCTAAAACATTTTTTTAAAAGGTGATAGGTAATGCCCCTGAAAAAAAAAAAAATAAAATAAATAAAAGGTGATAGGTAGCAATAAAGCCCAGTCTTTCTGATATCCTTCAGCATAAGAGTTTAATAATCAACCCAAAGTAGGGATATATGAATATCTGAGGGCTTAATTAGTTAAGAAATTGTTTACTATTTTTATTTTGGAGTTTTTAGTTATTTAGGGAGGTATTAAAAAGTTAAGTATGTGTGCGTATGTGTTCTTTACTCTGGTGCAGTCTCCATTGTTGAAAGGGAATAACTCATTTTTTTGTGTGTGTGTGATTATTTTAAGCTTTAATTGGTCCTTCTGTGTTTTGTTCCATTCTTCTGTAGAACATAATTTTATGAGTTTTTGGAATAGTAAGGGTATGAAAATTTATAGCAACTATAACAATGTTCATGGGATTTTGATTTGTATTATTATTTTGAGCCATTGCTTAAACTAAATTTACCTTTTTTTACACAGGTTTTCTTGTCTTTTCAAGATGCTTGAAAAACCAAGAGAATATGAGGCTCTGTCTCTGGAAAAACAAAAACGTAGAAATACTCAGAAATCTGAGTTCTGTGAGTCTTGGTAATACAGAGATGGACAATCATACAGAAAAAAAGTCCTGCTGAAGAAAGGACAATTCCCACAGAATTCAGTGTACCAAACATGCATATAAAGGACACACAGGGATTTTGAAAATGCTGCACATCCCTTAATAGTCATCTACATAGGTAATACTGATAAACATTTTGTATTCATACGCCAAAGTTAACTGATTTAAAAGTTGATTTACTTTTTATTAAGTTCTCTAGAGCTGTGCAAGTTGTGTTTTGATTTGTTTCATTTTGTTAGTTTGGGGTCTCTTTATTTTCCCCAACATAATGTTTATGCATTCACGTATTCTTAAATTGAAAACTACATAATTTACTTTTTGTAAATTAAAGTCTTAAATGTGAAACCAAGAAATGTAATCAAGCAGTAAAACATTCTCTGAATGTAGACCATGATCTCAAGTTCTTCCATTCCCCCTTCTCCCTGCAAGAGTGGAAACTAGACTTCTACATAGGAAAGCTAAAATATGTTAATATTTTTAAATTAAAGGTTTAATATCAGAATGCAGTCCAAAGGGTAAATCAGGTTACATAATTACCTTTCATTTAAGTATAGAATTGTCCACTGAATTGCAATTTATTAAATATATTGTTTATTCTAAATAAAACTGCTCAACCATTAATCAGCAATGAATCATCTTGCAGCTATGCAAATTTTTTAAAGATACAAATTATCAATTTTAAGTGCTGCCAGCTACAATAACTTTGTTTTAACGGGTATTTTTTGTTTACTCTTTTCATGTAATTATTTTTATTATGCTTTGCATCTCCAGGCAGTTTTCCCACATTTGGGTAAAATGTTTAGCAGGTTATAAACTTAATAACTTGTGAAAAGGGTAAAATAATTTTTTTTGGAGAGGAACTTGGAATAATTTGAGAGATATTTTATATATTTTTAAAAATCAGAATTTAATTGGGATGCCAGATTTATAGCAATTTGCATCTTTAATTTTCCAGATAATCTGGAGGTTAGCCTTTGATAAATGATTTTTTACAGCAAATATGAAGATTTTGTTAATTTATAATTTATTAATGTGTCATTACTGTAATTGAAAATGTTGTAGAGATTTTTAAATTCAGTCTTGTGTAGAAATAAATGTATTAAGCAAAATTATGTCATTAAATATTTCCATAAAATACATCTGAATGGATAAAAAGAAGAAAGCTATCAGGGCTACAATAGTGAATGTCTTTTTTTTTTTTTTTAAATATCAAAATTACCTGTAAGTAGATTTTGTGTTTTCAACATAGGGAAAATGTTATCAGTGAATATGTAAGCAGTGCACTTTACTTAGTATAATTGAAAATTGCATTATACTGTTTTCTTATTTTAATTTTTCTTTAATGTATTTAAGTATTTGCTTTTTTATTTAACCTTGCTACTCTATTCTTCTCTAAATTTTTTTTCCCTACTCTACTGCTTCTGTTTCATATTTTTTAAAAGGACAAGTACAGGAGCAACTGCTGCTATCCAGAGAAATTTGTGTATTATAAATAATTAAAAGAGTTTTAAATTGCTTTATGTGTGATTCTAAGCCAGATAGCATTTTCCCTAAAGTTATGCTGTGAAATGCCTTTCGTTATGCTGCAATTGCTGAAAGAATCCAAACCTCCCTCCATTGTGACAGTTGACAGCACAGACTCATAGGTGCTTTTTCACCAGTTATGGAAAATATTCTTCCCTCAAGGGAAACTTTCTTCTTTAAATTTTTTCTGTTATCATAAAATCTTAATTTGAATCCATTTTATTTTGCATTTTCAGTTTTGTAAGCTTTCACACCCTTACCCTCATCCATCCCCCACCCGCCAAACCTCTTAGAATGTGAATAATTGATTTGTTTTTTACTACTGGTGTATTGTTAAGAATTATTCTGTCGTTTTCCATTCTTAAAGGAAGAACTTTATTATAGCTGTGGTAATTACTGTATATTCTCCTGGAAGTTGATTTTCTGATATAGTTTACTTGTTAACTTTAAATTTTAAACTATATTGATTTAAGTTCATTTTTTCTTCTTTATCCTATACCATATCCTTATTAATTCAGCCTCTGTGAAAGGTTTTGTGCTGTAGCTGCTGCAATAGAAGCTTCTGTGGTTTTAAAGGAAGTTCAGTGTTAGTCAGTGTCAAGTGCTACTTGATTATTATATTTGTCTAGAACAGTATTTACTTCAAATATCTTTATAGCAATCTTTTTTGTTAATATTTACAGAAGTTGACATTTTTACTTTGAATTCAGTCTCTATCAATGACTTCCTAAAAAGGAAAATTTAGAAATTGAAAAAAAACATGTTTGTAAAGCCCAAATGCTCCATTTTATTTAAAATCAAAGTTGTTATTCTGGAAAATATTATAAGTAATATTCTACATAATGTCACTTATAATACCTATAAGTACAGACACTGAATAGCATAAGTAGGACATAAAATCACTTTAGATATTTTAAATATTTTGCCGAATCTACTGATAACTAAATATTATGGGGACAGAATAAAGATTGAAAGCCTAGGTTATCAGTTGGTTTATAGCTTTCTGGAATCTTTGTAAATACTTGTCTTCAAATAGATCACATGTACATATATAGAAAGCAGTATGTTCTGAAATTTCATTTTAGTGCCACTCTTCTTCCATCGTGGATTTATTGCCAATTTTGACTCATCTTACTTTGATCTGGCTTTTTTTCCCCTTGCCAGAATGTTTAAGACAAAGTAAAACTGTTGTCTTATTTTCAGCTTTTTGCCAGAGAAATAGACTAAGCATAGTCTCATATATGTTTCTCAGACCACACATCAGATTATAGATTGTGTTTTAAGAGCAGTGTTTGTGATTGAAATATAAAAATGGTTTCTATAACTGATTTTTTGTTATAGCAGAAGCATTAAAAAAAGTCATGTTGCATAATATGTAGGTTTTGTTTTCTTAATACAAGTCTTAAGTTTCTTTTAAATGATACACAGTTATGTCAGTTCTCACCCAGTAGACACTTCACAAGAATGTACCCCCAAATGACTGAGGACCACCCTCAGCATTTCTGCAGTATGTATTTCAAAGATCTGAGTTTGAGTGAATTAATGAAAATGCCAGATTCCTTTACAAAGCTTATTTGACTCTCAGCTGTGTTTCTGGGTATAATGAAGTTTAAGAGCAATCATTTAAATTAATATCTTATAGCAAGATGTAGGGATAATCCTTTAAATGAAAAAGAGTGTAAATTAATATCTTATAGCAAGATGTAGGGATATTCCTTTAAATGAAAAAGACTGTAAATTTGATGTAAATATTACCTAATATTATGTACTAACTTGGAGTGTGGGAGGTGGGAATTTTAATAATAAGCTACATTTGAACAAAGCATGAAACTCTTTTAAAATTCAAGAATAATCAAACTTATCATCTAATTGACATCTACACTATGCATTTATAATAATATTTAAATGTTATTCTTTCACATGGAAGTTTCCATATAAATCAGATTATCAAGAACTACGTAAACTACATAGAGGTAAATGGTGCTTATTAAATATGAGTACAGTTTTTTAGTTGCTGGAAGTCTTCTAGTTCATTTGGGCCAGTTTCTTGTGATTTTGATTTATGCTGAGGTGAACTCACTGTATATTGACAGTGAGGGTTAAATGTATAGTGCCCCTTCCTCATTCATTGCTCCTTGCTCTTATACAGGTATTTTAGTTTAAAAAAAAAAAAATTCCAGCATGCCAATATTTTGTCTTTGGCCCAGTCCTCCTTTTTTTCTTTTTGAGGTGTGTACCTTACAATTTTTTTCTTTGCTATGTTGTGAATAACAGTAAATATATCTCTTTCATTGTTTACTTTTTTATTTCTACCCATATCTTTTCATTCTAAACTAAATTGCTGGAAATTGGTTTTCCTTAGAGAAAATTGGTACTTGGTATACTCCTCCTAGTAGTGATTCATGTTGAGGAACAGCTGGTAAAACTTTTTTGGTAATAACTTACCCAAATGATACTTTGAATACCATATTCTGTGGATACTGTATTTAAAGCAGGAAACTGAATATTCTTTTCAAGTCAAACAGTTTCTATATTAAATGGTAAATACCTGTTCTCCTGAGTCAGCTGATTATCTGTGGAATGTAAAAGGAACTGAAGAAAACCAGACATGTTAATATTTAGTTTTAGGTGAAAGTGCAACATTGCTATACTTAGGGAAGTTGGTTTATTTTCAGATATTTAAGCTATCATTAATTTTAGACCAATGGCTAATAATAAGATAGATTTTTTTGGTTGCTTATTTAAAGAGGCAAAGAAGAGCATGGCAGAAACTAACATCCCAGAAATAAATGAAAAAATTTTAAGTGATACCACAGTATCTATTAACCAACATTGTGTTTCTTTGTTCTACTCTGGACAAAGAGTGAGGCACCCGCCTCTCAGGACCCCAAGTCTTGGCACCAGAAGTGACTAAGTTCTCATATTCCCGAATTCTCATGCCTTTCTTTTCTGATTTGTTATCTTGAGATTGATAGATACTAATCATTTATGTTTGATAAACTTACAGTTCTGTCTGTGTCCTGTTACCAGGAAGCATGCCAGAATCTCAAAAATGTTTTATTAGTAGTAGCATTTTGAGTACCTGTGTGCATATAATATAGTTAACAGACTCTTCTGGGAGATAAAAAGAGATTTTAGAATCTGATGATACTATTGGTATTCATTATAGCAGTTCATTACATTTTATTTCTTTGCAATAACTTTTTTTGTGTTTCGTTGTTTGAAAATCATGATAATAATAGATATTTACCTCTATTGCTTCATTTGTGGTTTCTACAACTCTTTCGGTAATACCTATTAGTTTCCTCAATCATAAGAAATAGAGGAAATGTATTAGGAACAACTGTATTAATATGTTCTAAACTAAAATGGAACAATTCATTATTGATATTTTAATAAAACTTGCAAATGATCTTGCTAAATTATCCCATTATTTAGCAGTAGAAAATAAGAGAAGAATGTTTTTATGGAAATTTGTCATATCATCTCTTATATCTAGAAGATGACAGTACATTACACTAAAACCAAAATACCTGAATTCAGAAAAGAAATCAATAAGAAAAAACAAAACTTAAAAAAAATTTTTAAAAAAAATTTTAAATAACTCAGAAATATCTTAATGCTGAAAAGTTACAGTGAATTAATTGATGCTATGGCTTCTTTATTTTTGTGTATCCATTATCACAAAATTTGATTCAAAAATTATTAGTTACAATTCTGTAATAATTTAAGAAATGACTGTTTGTAGTAGTAATGTACAAAGAAATCTTTCTGTATTACCTTAACTATAAGTAAAGATGAACTTTGAAACTTCTATTATAAATCCTATTTGTAAATTTTGTAATTGAAATATGATTGGAAAGCTAAGTTTCGGGGAGGGATGGTCTGTTAGTGCATAGTTATAACTTTTAAAATTTAGGTTGTATTTAGTAACATTCCCTTATGATTTTAAAACAATAGTAATATATCTTTTGAAGCACAGTTTTCGTGATGTAAAAGGTAATGAGCTTTGTATTGTAGTGGTTAAGAACATGAATTCTGGAACCAGTCTTACCATCTCTGGACATTGGGCAAGATAATTTCTCTGTGCCTTGCCTTTGTCTGTCAAAATAGTTAGTACTAGTCTTACATCAGGGTCGTTGTGAGGATTAAATGGGGAGGTATGTGTGTGCAAGCACTAGAAACATAGTAAACAACCAATGTTAGTGGCTAGTATAAACAAACAATAAATGAAAAGTATTTGAGCCTTTTTATGAATAATTTTTGTTACTTTCTTCAGTCGTGAGGTGTAGTAATAATATCTGAGGCCTTAGCTGATGTGTTTAAAGAAACCTAGGTATAATAGAGAATATTATGGGTTCTGATTTCCACTCTCACTAAAATCTAATGACTTTACTATTTTAGCAACTATACATTAAGCACTCCTTGATTCTGTGGACTGTTAGGAACCAAGAATGTAGAAATGAAAGACAGATGACTTCTAGGAGCTTAATTTTTAGTGCGTAAAGCAAATAAGTAAACAAGCGTAGAGAGTGATAAATATGGGGATAAACATACACCAGGTGTTGTCTTTCTTCTCTAAGGTACAGAGAATTATTATTAAACTCAGTCTAGGCAAGAGAATGACCAAACTAAGTCTTTAAGAACAACTAGATCACAGCTCTAGGGGATGTGGATAAAGAAATATGTGAAGTGGGAAGTTTGAGAAGGGTATTCTCAAGACAGGAAGCTTATCACATACAAAGATATGAGTAAAGTGTGACACTCTTGGAGAGTGCTGTGTCTAGAGAGTAAGCAGGTGATGAATCATGAAGAGATGTGTGTGCCAAACTGATTGAAGGATTTTAAGCAGGAAAAAGACAATCACATTTACACTTCAGATTAGAGAGGGATGAGACCTGTTAGAAAATTTAGAATTATTCAGGTAAGATGATGATGGGTAGAACTAAAGCAGTGATAGTAGGGAAAGCAAGGATGGGAGCACTTGAAAATTAGAGAGTAGAATTGACTCATCTTGGTGGTCATTTGGATACAAGGGATGAGAGACAAGAGCAGGACATCTTGTAGCTGAACTTTTTCCACTTTTGAAGGGATGACTCTCTACTGGGAAAGCTGATTATGACAGAAGTATCTGCTGGAGAACCAGAGGTAAAGAACACCAATTCTAAAATAGAGAAATGTAGGCTTGCTGGTTAGCTCAGTTGGTTAGAGCATGGTATTATAACACCAAGGTCAAGGGTTCGGATCCCTGTACCAGCTAGCTGCCAAAAAATTAATAAATAAAAATAAAAAGAGGAATTGGGTCTCTAGTAGGAGGCAGAGCCTTGGAAGAAAAGCCAGATAGGAGTAGTTGGCAAGTTGAGAGAAAGCAAGGAATATGTATACGTATGTATGTCTATTAGGGTTCAGCAGGTGTCTAGACCAAAACAGTGCCAACACCGTTGGGAGAGTCAATAAGTACATGATAAATGTGGTACAATGAACTAGTTTAATGATGTCTAACTTGGTTGAGTTGGACCTCTCCTGGCATCCTCCTCCCCCCTTAGCTCCAGGTGCCTGGTGGAATGAGGCCATACTTTGCCAAGTTTGCTTAGTGAAATGCTGAGATATGCTCTGAAGCATTCTTCAGGTTTTCTCTTGGTTGATTTGTCCCCTACTTTTCCCATTAGTATCAGCCTTTTCAGATCTTTGCAACAAAAGTAAAGCTACTGTTGGAAGCAGGGTCTTATAGAAGTAGACATATGGGATAGATGGATCTGCTGTCCTGATGGATGCTGCTGTTTAGATAGGTTGGGTTAGGTTAGGTAAGAGGAAGACCAGAAGAAATGTATTACTTCTTGGAAAGCTATGGGTTGCTGCTGACCCCATCATCTTTCTTGTTTAGCAAAGGGCAGAAAATGAAGACTGGTAAACTTTTATTTAGTTCTTGGAGGAGCAGCAGAAACCTTGAGGATATCCTTGTGGGTCAAGGAGGCGGCTCTCCCCACAGATTCCCTAATCAAAAACAAAATATCCGTGGAAACACTGATTCAAGCTTTCACAAGTTTCTCCAAGTTGGTTCAAAGCTTCTCTTGTAGATAACTTGGGACTTCCTAAACCAGGAGTTTCTACAAAGCAAGACCTATGAGAATAATAGAAACCTAATACCTGAAAGGGATATATCCTAAGATGTCAAAAACCCCTATATTTATAAATATCACCACATAATTTAATTGGTTTCCCACATAAAAATGCATAAAAATAACAGTTTTTCTGCAATACTTTAATGATTTTGTAATTTAAAAAGTTTTTAAATTCTGCTGTATAGTGCCTTATTCCTATGGTAACATTTTCCATGAACTTCTGAATTCAATGTTTTATTATTTTATGAGATTTAAAAAGTTCATAGCTAAAAAAATACCTTTCCAACAGAGTCAGTTTGAGATTTTAATGCTTTCTGATTGACTCGATCATTTAGTAGCTGGGGTAACTGAACATAAACTATAGAGTGTTAGCGATATAAATTTATACTTCAGAAAAATATCAGTAACTGTATCATGAATCTTTCAAGGTAGCTCGTTGATAGTTGAGCTGAAATGTTACTAAATCTGTAAATGCTAAGGATATTCATTATCCAGACGTTCAGATGATATCCATCAAGGAAGTCAAATGGTATACAGTCTGTCCCATTGTTGGAACTCAAACATTGCAAAGGCTAAAAAGGCCTTTCCAGGGAATTTAAATATCCAATCTTATCATTTTAGTATGTAATCAACATAAAAATTACCAAGCAATATCTTGCATTCTTCTTTTTTCAGTCTTTGAAATCTGGTGTACATTTTATACTTACAGCACATCTCTATTCACAACTATATTTAAGTGTTGAAGAGTCATATGTGACCCGTGGCTACTGTAGAGGACAGTACAAGTCTAGATGACTCTAGGAGGTTTTTGCACTCCTATTATCCTTACCTGAATATTTCTGAGGGCCTTGTAATTCCAACTTTTTGAAGACTCTTGAGTGTCTTTCAAAGTTTCTTACTAGATCAATTCAAGAGGGAGGAAGGCAATACAGAGGCAGTTCTTTAAATATATTAAAGCTTTGACTCAACCCCAGAGATTTTGAGTAATTGTGTTGTGAATCTGTCATATTTAGCCAGTGTACAACCCTATCTAGGATTTTCTCACACAGGCCAAAAATAGGGTGTCAACTCATGAGGAGGAAAGGGTGCCAAAGCATGTTTCAGACCTCTGCAAATAAGCTCTAACTACATCCCCTTCAATTCTCTTTCTTGCTTGATTGGATTCTTGACGCTTTTTGAATGAGAAAACTGCTCTGATATCATTATGCATTCTTCCCAGCTCTGTGGTTCATAGAATAAACTGCCTAATTCAGCCAGGCTCTGATCCTTGATTTTCACAGCAAAGTTTGTGGATTCTTTTTTTTTTTTTAAAGATGACCGGTAAGGGGATCTCAACCCTTGGCTTGGTGTTGTCAGCACCACGCTCAGCCAGTGAGCAAACCGGCCATCCCTATATAGGATCCGAACCCGCGGCCTTGGTGTTATCAGCACCGCACTCTACCGAGTGAGCCACAGGCCGGCCCTATGGATTCTTAAAAGCCCTTTCCTCCTCCAGAACTTGACTGACAAATCAAAAGCCCCTTGGCTTTCAAACTCTTGTCTCTTCCTTTGGATTTAAAAAAAGACTTTCACAATAAAAACTGAGCAATGATGTCTTCGTATTATCATCATTGTCTGTCCTTCCTGAAACAGTAACTACCAATGGGTCACTAAGTTGCCATAAGTAACCACAGGAGCACAAGAAATTAAGTACCAGGAATGACAAATGTAGCAGTTAATAGTTTAAAAATTGTATTCTCTTATATCAGTCACTAGAAAGCTACTGAGGCCTTAATGTGTGGGTTGCTGTAGTCTGATTTTCATTCTTAAAAGTTATGTTGGTAATATTCAGAAATCTTCTCACCCTGAAGAATGTGTGGGAATTATTTGAACTAGAGTGGAGGGTGAACAGAAGTGTTGGTTAATTCATTTAGCACATATTTATTGAACATTTGATAGATGGATGAAACTGTGAGATACTGCATGTGCATTGATGGGGTAAAAAGATAGTTCCTGCCCTGTGGAGCTAATGGTTCAGCATTCCTAGCAAAAGGTTGGTAATCAGTTATAGGATAACAAATATATAAATAATATGGATGTTCTAAACCTAGTTCTTAAACATTTGTGTCAGATCTTATGGCGTAAGGTTATTAAAGTCATTGGGAGACCCTCTGTTTGAGTGTGCATCTACTAACAATTTTATACCTTGTGCCAGACCCTGATGTGTCAATGCTGGTGAAACAAAGGTGAAAGCAAAGTACTGCAAACACTAGGATTGCAGGAGAGCCAGCCAGACACAGGTTTGTTAACTTGTTTCCATTTTTAGAGGCCTGTTTTCCCAGTAAAAACAGCATTATATTTCTAATCAAACTTTTCTTCACTTTTTTAAAAGTAACTTTATCATTATAATTTACATGCAACAAGAACACCCATTAGAAGTGCACAGTCTTTGGACAGACATATGCACCTGTATAACTATCACTACAGCCAAAAACTTTTTTAAAAGTAACTTTATCATTATAATTTACATGCAACAAGAACACCCATTAGAAGTGGACAGACATATGCACCTGTATAACTATCACTACAGCCAAAATTGAAAACATTTCCATCACCCCTTGAAAGTTACCTCAAGTCCATTTATAGTAAGTTCCTACCCATCCACCCCTAGTTTTAGGCAGCCATTGATCTGCTTTGTGTCACTGTAGATTAGATGAAATCATTCAATATATACTTTATTTGTGTAAGTCTAATTTCACTCAGCATAGTATCTGAGAAGCATCCATGTTCTTGCTTGAATGAATGATTCTTCTTGCTGACTAGTGTTCCATTGTATGGAACATACTACAGTTTCATCATTCTATTAGTGGGCACCTGGGCTGTTTATAGTTTGGGGCTATCATGAATGAAGTGGCTATGAACATTTGTATACAAATTTATGTGACCATGTGATTTTATTTCAATAAATAGGGGTGAAGTTGCTGAGTTGTATGGTATTTGTTTAACTTTATATGAGATCACCAAACTGTTTTCCACAGCAGCTATACTATTTTACATTCCCACCAGCAATGTGCAAGGGTTGCAATTTTGCCACATTATTTCTAGCACTTGGCATTTTCAGTCTTTTAAATGTTGGCCAGTGTAGTAGGTATATAGTGGTATCTTGTGGTTTTAGTTTGAATTTACTTAACAACTGATGACATTAAGCATCTTTTTATGTGCTCATTTGCCATTCCTTTATCTTTTTTGGTGAAAGGTCTTCAATTATTTATCCCATTTTTTTTTAACAGCTTTACTGAGGTATAATTTACATACCATAAAATCCACCCATCAAATGCATACAATTCAATGTTTTTTGGTATATTTGCAGAGTTATGTGGTCCTCAGCATAATATAATTTTGGAATATTTACATCATGCTAAAGAAATCTCATACTCATTAACAATCACTCTCCATTTGTCCCTTCTCTAACCCCAGGCAATCACTAATCTATTTTCTATTTGCATAGATTTTCCTTTACTGGATATTTCATGTAAATAGAATTGTACAAATATAGCTTCTTTTCACCTAACACAAAGTTTCTGAGGATTGCCCATGTTTAGCATATATTTGTAATTATTTCCTCTTTTTGCTGACTAGTATTCTATTGTATGGATATACCACAATTGTTTATTCACTTCTTGATGGAAATTTGGATTGTTTCTACTTTTTTGGCTATTGTGAATAATGACGCTGTGAACATTTGCCCTCAAATCTGTGTGTGGACATATGTTTTCATTTGTCTTTGGTAAGTACATAGAAGTGGCATTGTTGAGTCATATGTATGCAACCTTACACACCACTCTCATTCCCTAGATCTCTGTATTAAATTTCTGGCTGTTCTGCCTGTCTCTTGCCCCAACCAGTATGTCAGCCTCAGGCTAGTTACAATGCTGGCCTTCCCTGATTGATTGCCACTGAGATCAGTATTGTTTCCAACAACACCCCTGTGCATGAGTTTTTCCCACATTCTACTTCAAATCATTTTAGCCTCCTCCAGCAGAGAGGCTGCAGGTCTTCACAGCCTGCCCTACCCTGGTAGAACTACAGTGCCACAGAACTTAGGGGTAGAGGGAGATGGGAACAGCCTCAGGCTAAAGTGTCATAGGCTCCCACTGTTTTTACCAAGGTTCCGGAGGTTTTCTTGAGTAAATATTTCTCAATTTGTTGCATACCTTTGACCAACTTTGAAAGTTCTGAAGTGATTGTTTTGACAGTTTTGTCAAGTTTTTTATCATTGCTTTTTAGGGATAAAATTTGCCAAACTTCTTACCCAGACATTCCTTAAGTCTGTTTGGGCTGCTCATTTTTTAATTAGACTGTTGTGTTCGTTTCTGTTGCTTATTACAGAATGCCTGAAACTAGGTAATATATAAATAAATGAAATTCATTTCTTACAGTTTCAGAGGCTGGGAAGTCCAAAGTCGAGGGAACACTCTTGGCGAGGGGCCTTCTTGGTGGATGTTGACTCTCTATAGTTACACAGGGTATCACATGGGGAATGGCTTAAGGAAGAGAGATCAGACCTGCTCATTTGTCTTTTTAAAGCCATCAGAACCACACCCATTACTCCATGAATGGATCAATCCATTCACAATGGTACGTTCCTCACAATCTAATCACCTCTTCAAGGCTCCACCATTCAATTGCCATAATAGGATTTCCCACCCTCTTAACACTGTCACTGCGGGGATTAAGTTTCCAATACATGAAACTTTGAGGGGACACATTCAACCCATAGCAGTTGTGTATCTTATTATTGAGTTGTAAGAGTTCTTTATTAGTTTTGCATATAAATCTTTTATCAGATATGTAATTTGCAAGTACTTTCAGTCTATGGCTTTCCTTTTTATTTTCTTAATAGTGCCTTTAAAAAGGGTGCAAAAGTTTTGAATTTCGATGAAGTCAAATTTACTAGTTTATTCTTTCCTTGTTTTTCTGCCTTATTTGTCTTGTCTAATAAATTCTTGCCTAATATTTTTCTTAATAGTGCCTTTAAAAAGGGTGCAAAAGTTTTGAATTTCGATGAAGTCAAATTTATTAGTTTATTCTTTCCTTGTTTTTCTGCCTTATTTGTCTTGTCTAATAAATTCTTGCCTAATACAAGGTCACAAAGATTTACTCTATAGCTCTTACTTTTAGATCTTCGATGCAGTTTGGGATGTTTATTGTGAAGATAAGGGTTGAGGTTCATTAACATGAACCATAAGCATCTGTATGGCTCTCCAGTTTGTTCCAGATGATTTGTTAAAATGAATATCTTTTCCCTATTGAATTAACTTGGTGTCTTTGTTGAAAATCACATAACTGTATATGGGTGGGCATGTTTTGGGGCTCTATTCTGTTTCATTGACCTGTGTGTCTGTGCTTATGCTAATATCATACTATTTTGATTAATGGAGATTTACAGTAATGCTTGAAGTTATCACTTTGAGTTTTGAAAGAGATTTTTGCTAGGCATTAGTATTCAAGAGTGTCTTGTTTTCTTTCAGCACTGTAAAGATACTACTCTCTTGTCTTATATAGCTTCAGGTAAGAAAGTTGCCAACAATCTTTTTTGTAATTTTTAATTGAGGCATAATATACCATAAAATTCACCATTTTGAAGTGTATGATTAAAAGTGATTTTTAGTATATTCACAAGGTTGTGTAACCACCACCACTGCCTAATTCCAGAACATACACATCACTCTGAAAAGACACCCTATGCCGTTCAGGAGTCACTTGCCATTTTCCCCTTCCCTTTTTGCCCCTGCAACTGTCACCAACCCGCTTATTAAGTAAGGTCTCCCTGCTTGGTGCCACTTAAGCCAAGTTCAGTTAAGCAAAGTAGAATCTTTATTCTTTTTTTTTTTTTTTCCTTTTTGTCTTTTTTCGTGTCCGGCAACGGACCGCAACCCTCAGTGTCACGCCCGTACCGGACCAGGACCGGCAACGGGATCGCAACCCTCGGTGCTGCGCCCGCCCCTCGCTCAGCCAGTGAGCGGGAACCGGTCTGTATGTGGGATCCGAACCCTCGGCGGGAGCGGTGCCGCGCTCCCCAGCCGCACACCGTAGCCGG
Source organism: Galeopterus variegatus (assembly GCF_000696425.1). NCBI lineage: Eukaryota > Metazoa > Chordata > Mammalia > Dermoptera > Cynocephalidae > Galeopterus > Galeopterus variegatus. Next base: position 43,012 of record NW_007727926.1, on the reverse strand, counting down.
GGG
>NW_007727926.1:33746-42973 GCF_000696425.1 Galeopterus variegatus | reverse complement strand
TCGCAACCCTCAGTGTCACGCCCGTACCGGACCAGGACCGACAACGGGATCGCAACCCTCGGTGCTGCGCCCGCCCCTCGCTCAGCCAGTGAGCGGGAACCGGTCTGTATGTGGGATCCGAACCCTCGGCGGGAGCGCTGCCGCGCTCCCAAGCGGCACACTGTAGCAGTGTGCCACCGGGCCGGCCCAGAATCTTTATTCTGTGATCAGGGAATGGAGAGGTGCAAGCTCATGCTGTGGAAAGACACACTCTCCCCTAGGGATTTGGCCAGGGGAGTTTTATGGAATAAAAGGCTCAGGGAGATCCTGGGGGCTATATCTACATCACTTGATTTCAGGGAAAAGGGGCTGTGACTTCCAAGATCACAGCTTACACCCCTTCCCTTTTTTGGATGAAGCTATCTGCCCACCCCCCCCCATGGGGAGGAGATTTTAGTATGGTAATGTATTATAATGAGGGTATAATGAAGAAAAGGTTAACTATAGGTTAATTTTGGAGGCCATCTTGGTTTTAGCTGGTTTTTACTGGTTTCAGCAAAGGATTGGTCTCTTATTGGTCTGTTACAGCTGGTGGTTTCAAGACTGCCCTTTTCTGTTAGTTTCTACAGGCAAACATACCTCAAAAGAGGAAAGTTACTACAAGTAAGCATACTCCAAAAGAAAATTCACAGCTGTAGCCACATGCCATGACTTTTAGATAAGTACATTTCATAGAGCTCCTGGCAGTCCCGGTGGCACCAGTCTACTTTCTGCCACTATGAACCTGCCTATTCTGCACTTTTCATTAAATGGAATCATATAATATGTGGCCTTTTGTGTCTGATTTCTTTCATTTAGCATAATGTTTTCAAGGTTCATTTGTGTCTAACAAATATCAGTACTTTATTTTTTATGTTTGAATATCCCATTGTATGTATATACCATATTTTGTTGATTGGCTTTTGGGTGTTTTCACTCTTTGTCTATTATGAATAATGCTGTCACGAGCGTTAGTGTACAAGTCTTTGTATGAATGTGTTTTTAATTCCCTTGGTATATACCTAGAAGTAGAATTGCTTGGTCATATGGTGACTTTGGCTGTACCATTTTACATTTCCAGCAGCAATGTACGAGGATTCCAATTTCTCCACATCCTCACCAACACGTGTTATTGTCCATTTTTATTTTATTATAGTCATCCTAGTGTGAAGTTGTATCTTGTGGCTTTGATTTGCATATCCGTGATGAATGATAATGTTCAGCGTCTTTGTATGTGCTTAACAGACATTTTTATATCTCTTCGGAGAAATGTCTGTTCAAATCCTTTGCCTGTTTTAAAATTATTTCTCTTGTTGAATTTTAAGAGTTTTTTTTTATGTTCTAGATGCTAGACCCTTTCAAATAAATGATTTGCAAATATTTTCTACCATTTGTGGGTTGTCTTTTTATTTTTTTGATAGTGACCTTTGCAGCACAGAAAGTTCTAATTTTGATGAAGTCCAGTGTATACATTTTTTTCTTTGGCTGCTTGTATTTTAGGTGTCATCTAAGAAATCATTGCCTAATCCAAGGTCACGAAAATTTATACCTATGTTTTCTTGTAAGAGTTTTATCATTCTAGCTTTTATATTTAGGTCTTTGGTACATTTGGAGTTAATTTTTGTGCATGGTATGGGGTGTAAGGGTCCAGCTTCATTCTTTTCTTGCCTAATCCAAGGTCACGAAAATTTATACCTATGTTTTCTTGTAAGAGTTTTATCATTCTGGCTTTTATATTTAGGTCTTTGGTACATTTGGAGTTAATTTTTGTGCATGGTATGGGGTGTATGGGTCCAGCTTCATTCTTTTGCATATGGATATCCAGTTTTTCTAGCATCATTTGTTGAAAAAAAGCATTCTTTCCCTATGAACTGTCTTCCCTCTCATTGAAAATCAGTGGACTATAAATATATAGATTCGTTTCTGGACTCTTAATTTTATACCATTGATCTGTGTCTGTCCTTATGCCATCACCACACAATCTTGATAACTGTGTCTTTGTAGTATGTTTTCAAATTGGGAAGTTAATGTCCTATGTTTAGAAATGTAGGAAGTATTCCATGGGACTTACATTTTTGCATAGAGTAAGTAGTGATGATGATACAAATGAGAGGAAAGACCTTAGTTGAACATTCTTTTACTGTTAGTGTTAAACACTATCTTGGTGTTATAGAATTTTCATAAATACTGTGCTCTCTGTGTCTGGCAAAGTGAGAATGTCAGCAAATGAATGTCAGCAAAATGTTAGCTGACATTCAAGTCAGTGCAGCTTTTTTAAAAAAAACCTTTCTTTGGGACACTTAACAGAAATAAAAGTGTAAGCACTTATGAACTTAAAGGGAAATAATATTACTTCAGATCTCACTGTATATGGATAACCAATGTTAATATTTGGTGAATATGCTTCTACTTATTAATCTGTGCAAAAATGATTTACATAAATGGTATCTTACCATACATGCTGTCTTTTGACATACATGCACCCTCAATAATACATCGTAAATGTTTGTCATTAAATTTGGGGTCTATTTTGTTATTTCCTTGATAGCATCATTACCGCTATTTAAGTATACTATAATTTCATTAACAGTCTTTTACTATTGAAATTTCAAGTTGTCTCCACTTTACACTCTCATCAACAGGACATGAGTGTTCAAGTTTCCCCATACTTTGGGCAAAACTGAGTTTTGTTGCTGTTTTTCCCACTTTGCTATTCTGATAAGCAGACAGTTTTCATTGCACTTCTTCCATGACTGTAGTTGGACATCTTCTCATTAGTGTGCTGGCTGTTGGTGTTTCTTTGTGAAATATTGCTTATGATTGTGGGTCTGTTTTTTGATTTTCCTTAGCATTTTATTTTTTAGTATTTTTAAATGTTAAGACTGTCTTTAATATATGATGCAAATGTGTCTTTTGGTTTGTCATTTCTTTTGTTTTTTCTGTTCAATATTTTTACCTTTTTATAAAAATAGTTTATCAGTCTGCCTTTATGTTTTTGACCTTTGTGGTTATGCTTAGAATCATTTTACCCATCTCAAGTTTACATAAATTTTCAATTGTATTTTTTTCCTCATACTTTTAGTCATATAGTTCATTTTTATAAAAACATTTAAATATTTAATCCACCTATTATATCACAACTTTTTAAAACCACAGAACTCTTTATTCTGCACAATATATTTGAGAAATAAGTGTCTTAGCAAGTGGATTTTTGCATTATTTTTGGAAAATCAACTACTTAAGGTTTTTTAGTTCCATTGAGCCAATGCTGCATTAAGAATGGTGAGGTAAAATTTTTTATATGTAATACTTAACACTTTTCCTCCAAATCTTCACTTGGCTGGCTCTTTCTCTATTCAGATCTCCACATAAATATCACTTCCTCAGAAAGGCCTTTTTTTTTTCTTTTTCCTTTTTGTCTTTTTTTTTTTTTACTGACCGGTAACGGTATTGCAACCCTCAGTGTCGCGCCCATACTGGGGACCGGCAACGGGATTGCAACCCTCAGTGTTGGCGCCCGCACCGCACTCAGCCAGTGAGCGGGAACTGGTCTCCACATGGGATCCGAACCCTCGGCGGGAGCGCCGCCGCGCTCCCAAGCGGCGCACTCTCCAGTGCGCCACCAGGCCGGCCCAGAAAGGCCTTTGACCACCCACCTTGTCTTTGTGAAAGACTCTTGGATCATTCTGTCTAAAGAAGGTCACCCTATTGTTCACATCCTGTTTCCTGTTTAATTTTCTTCTTAGCACTTATCACTGTCTGATCTCATCATGTTTGTTTGCTTGTTTATTATTTCTCCCACTGGAATGTGGACTCCATGAAAGTAGGGATCTTTTCTGTCTTTTTCATTGCTGTATCCCGAGAACCTTAGAACAGATTCTGGCACATAATAGCCATCTATAAATATTTAAGTCAATGACTGAATTTTTAGAAACACGTCATCGTATTTTTTCAATGTGTTAACTTCTGCTGAAGTGTTGTGTGGAAGAAACTAACTTATCCACCAATATCTCTGAAATTATGAACTGAAAAGAAGGCAATAAAAGAATAAAATTCAATATAAAATAAAACTTTGTGGAGTTATTTGTTAAATAAAATTATAGGAGGCCATTGTTTTGGAATAAGCTCCTAGACTAGGCTCCAGCAGACCAGACTACCAAGCAAATGGAGTCACTCCTACTAAGTTTCCAGTTACAAAAGTAAAACTAGTTATCTGACCTTCCCAAAAATCAGGAGAGGGAGATAACAGCCAGTTTCCCTAACAGGCCAGTTAGAAATCTTCAATAGATATGATAATGAAGTTCCCTGTTTTAATTCTTACACAAGAGATAGCCTGAAATAATCTGATGTTAACTGGTCAGCTATTTTCCTGTCGTTCTGTCTTCCTGTCCCACCTTACAAGGAAAGTTAACTGAAATGACCAAACCATTCTTTTTGTTATTTCTGCTTTCTTCAGCCCTTTTTCTGTTTGTAAAATCAACTTCTTCTGCTCAGCTCATTGGAATACTTATTCTATTTTATGGAATAATAAGTTGCCCGATTCTAGAATCCCAATAAAGCCAATTGAGATCTTTGACTTACTTTTTAAAAATTTTGTTCCTCGACACACTTAATGCCAGGGGCATAGCTTGAGCACACCTAACGATAATGAAAATAAGGACTGTTAGTGAAGGTATTCACATCCGTCTTCACTGATACTGTTAGTTCTTTGTCAAGGTTTTGTGTGAATGAGATAATGCTAATAATAATGATAGCTCTCATTTTGGAGCACTGTGTGCCAGAAAGGTGTTTATCCTCATATTCAAAGAATGAAGAAACTTGGGTGGTTAATTGATTGGCCCAAGAGCAAGCTATTGGTAGGTGACTGAACTGAAATTGTGATTTTTCAGGACTCCTGACTCCAGGAATTTTAGAGTATATCAGCAAAGGCTTATAGAGGTTAGAAAGGCAAAGGTTGGGAGTTCGGATCAAGATGGCAGAATAGGCAGTCCCCAGTGTCACTCTTTCCCACAAATCAACCAATTTACAACTATAAAAATGTAATATCAGCCAAGCTGGGGCTTCCAGAACTCAAGGGAAGAGGAGGAGAGACCTACAGAGTTCATGAAAGTGGGAGAAACCACGATGACAGAAAAAACTGCTTTGAACGTTTTGGGCTATGGCCACTTTAAGGCTTAAACTGCTGAGCATGTGGCTCAGGAGCTGGCAGAAGCTGCAGCTGTTCCCTTCTGATGGAGTTGCTTAAAGGCGGCAGGGGAGAAGAGAGCCTTGGTGGCCCGCAGGACAGCAAGACCACTAACAGGGTTCCTGTGGACCCATGCAGGAGCAAGGAGCCAGAACAGCTGATAAAGGCAAGCCATTCAGAGGCTGGTGAGTCATCACAAGGGACTGGCGCAGGGCCTGTCCCTTGGGAAGTGTTTGGAGTACAGGCGGTGGGGGAGATGGGCCTACTGGCAGAACACTGGGACACAGCAAGGACAGCCAACCTGCCCCCCAAATCAGCACAGGACCATTCAGAGGAGACTGGTCAGGAACGCAGAATTGCATGGGATACAGTTTGCTGAAAAAACTCAGGCCGAGATCAGAGTTTCTACACTACCCAGGTGTGGAGTCTCTGGAGAGTCGGAAGTACCTATAAGGTCAACCATTGAAGCCTGAACTGCACAAAAAATCTTCCCTAGGGAGACAGCAGCAAAGCAGCAATTTAATTCAACCACAGAGCTCAAGTACTGGTTCCTACAGGAAGCTCCCCCATTTTAGAAATAAGCAAAGGACAAAAAAGTGGTGCCGGCCCAGGTACATCACCAAGGCTTTGGGGCCCACCAGAGGACATGAGGCATGGAGCCGGGGACTGGACCCCCGCCCACAACCACTCACACTGCCAATGTCTCAGGGCCTGCCTGGGACCCAAGGCATGGAGAAAGGGACCAGACACTCCCAACAACCAGGCACCCTGCCAGCACAAAGTAGCATGCCAAAAACATCACCTCCATGTAGGTGGACCACCACAGCCACCACAATAACCATAGCTACTGTGAAAGCGGCTAGATGCCACAACCACCACATAGATGGTCTGCCAGCCACTGGAGTGCATTGACACAAGGAGTGTCACCAGCAGAGATAAAGAAAAGAAGAGAATGTCTCCCCACAAAACCCATTTCAAAGTGACAGAAGAAGAATCTGCTATAAGATAATATTGGAGGACCTGATCACACCTCTCTGCATTGGATAGATCATCCAGGCAACAAATCAACAGAGTAACCATTATTCTTTCAGAAGGAGAGAAGAAATCTAGGGTAGTTAGAGGGGGGAGGTAGTGGGGGTTGAGGAGAGACTGGACAAGGGGCATAAAGAATAATTACAATTTGTAACAATATATATGCTAGTAATATTGGTTTGATCAACATATCTCAGTGTTGAACCCCTAAAATATGTATAATCAATTTTGATTCAATAAGAATAAAAAATAAATAAATAAGTAAATAAAAGGTGAAGGCTGATAAATTGTTAGTCTAGAAAATACTTGTTATCAAGCCCTTTTTGCTTGATGGAGATGATCAGCGAAGCTGTCTTATGGTAAGTAGGTTGTTTTCTTGGTCATAGGTGAAATGTTTGGAAAGAATTGGTACCAAGACGACAAATCGGGCTAGAAGGAGTTTATTGGTACAGGTGGCATGGCAGAGGAATAGATACAGAACCTAGCTTCCTCCCAGGGGTTGGGCTTATATTTCTTCTTATGGTGAGTTGTGTTGTTCTGATTGGCCATAGCTTATGTTAATGAGTTAAATGAAATATCCAATGGGAGTTGTTGAGGCCTTATGTTAATTAGGTGATTTTTAGGCTTGTGATTATTGGTTCCCTTAATATGTAAAGCAGGGTTTCAGAGGGGACTAATGGCATGGAGTTCTGTTGCAGTTAAGAGTTCCTTTTCTTTTTATTTTATGGGAACATCCCATAGGGCAGGAACTGCCCTTTTAAGTATCTTTGGGTAGTGCCATCTTAAGTAGTCCTCCCTGCATCTAATAATAGGAAGCCTAGAGGTTAAACTAATGGGAGAGGACAGATGCCTTAAGGACCTTGGGAACCCTCTATCTGCAAAAGCAGGTTGAGTGGAAACCTCAAGGTTCAGTGAAAGGAGAAGCCATCCCCTAGGTTGTAGGTCAATCTGAAGAGGAAATAAGTCTTTTTACTGTTTATTTAGGTACTTAATTTGTAATTGAGCCCAGGAGTTTTTAACACCTCACATTTGAAATACTCTAATATAGTAATTGGGCTTCTCAGTCACATACATACCCAAAGCTCCAGTTAAACGAAATCATGTTGCTATTTCCTCAGCAGACCCTTGTAGCAATCTAAGGGAATGACTGTCTAGATTATTTTTTCTTCACATTTTTGCTTGTGAGCATCCTGCCTTTCTTATAAGCCCCTTTCTTAGATGACCTTTCTTACAGAAAGCTTCTTCTGAAACTTCATCACACCTAACATAATGCCTTTTATTATAATTATTTACATACTTATCTGATCTCATGTAGATTTTAAGCCAGGAAATGGAAATTAAATATATATGTAGACGATAAGATTCGTAGTAAATCACATATTTTTAAGAGAATTATATCGGTAGACATGCCACAACTTGGACTAATGAAGATGGAAACAACACAAAATGAAAAAAGGTCTTTTACCCTCAAACTTCTACAAACAGGAAGCAAACAGAGAACACCTGCAAACTGCAAACACCAACTACTTCTTTCTTTCTTTCTTTTTTTTTTTTTTTTTTTTGAGTAGGAAAGAAGTTCAAAGGGCAGGACCAAGAGCTGAGAGAACAGAGTCAAAAACTATGGAGAATCATTCCCAGAGAACAGAACTGAGCCCAAAAAGATTTCAGAATTGCTGTGGATGAGGAGCTGCTATGTGCCTTTCCCTTTTTCCCTCTCTTTGAAAGAAGTATAGTGGTTCTTGTTAGGTTTGGTGAGACAGAGAAAAGGGAGACCTGAGCCGGGTGCTATTTTAGCCGAGAAGCGTTATTCCACCAGCGTGGAAGGGAGACTGAGTCAGATCAGCTCCAGCCCCCATGCAAACTAAAAAGGTTTTATAAGTTTTGAGTTAAAGGAAGAGCATTGGGTGGTCGTTTTTGCATAAGATCTGTTTTGCACAAATTCCGTTTTTTCTCGAAAACCAAGGGGGTAGGGGTTGGAAAGTTGATTAGCATGAGATAGGGAGGGGCAAGGGGGAAGAGGGTGGAAATTTGCTTATCATGGCCGTGCTGATGTTAAGCTGGTCGTGAGGCCTAATAGTTTTCTTCTGTCCCACTATTGCACGCTGGGTGTGTGAAGGGTAGATAACTTGTTCTTTTTTTTTTTTGTCTTTTTCTGTGTCCGGCAACGGATCGCAACCCTCAGTGTTGCCCCCGTACCGGACCGGGACCGGCAACGGGATCGCAACCCTCGGTGTTGCTCCCGCGCCTCGCTCAGCCAGTGAGCGGGAACCGGTCTGTATGTGGGATCCGAACCCTCGGCGGGGGCGCCGCCGCACTTCCCAAGCGGCGCACTTATCCAGTGCGCCACCGGGCCGGCCCCGATAACTTGTTCTTTAGTTTACAGTACTTCAGCTAGTGAGGAATGGTACTTAAGGAGCCTTTATCTGAGGAACCTGTTCTGTACCCAGAACCAATTTACGTGCCAAGGTCCTAGAGGTCTAGCCCAAGCCTGATACTGCAATATGGAGGACTTGAAGAAATCTTGGGAGGGGTTAATGTATTTTGGTATGGGGGCATGTGAATAATTTCTGGCCAGAGGGTATAGACTGTGCTGGTTTTAAATTGTGCCGGCAAATTCTTTGATACTTTTGCCATCAAGAAGTAAAATCTGGGCCGGCCCGGTGGCGCACTGGGTAGTGCGCCGCTTGGGAAGCGCGGTGGCGCTCCCGCCCGAGGGTTCGGATCCCACATACGGACCGGCTCCCGCTCACTGGCTGAGCGAGGCACGGGAGCAACGCCGAGGTTTGCAATCCCGTTGCCGGTCCCTGGTCCGGTACGGGGGCAACACTGAGGGTTGCGATCCGTTGCCGGACACGGAAAAAGACAAAAGACAAAAAAAAAAAAAAAAAAAAAAAATCCAAAGGATGAATTGTTAGAACCATAAACTAACCTTTTCTTTGCTTTACCTTAAGCTCAAAATTGCACGCAGCCCATTTCAGCTTCTATGATAATA
>NW_007727926.1:15876-32901 GCF_000696425.1 Galeopterus variegatus | reverse complement strand
TATTATCATAGAAGCTGAAATGGGCTGCGTGCAATTTTGAGCTTAAGGTAAAGCAAAGAAAAGGTTAGTTTATGGTTCTAACAATTCATCCTTTGGATTTTTTTTTTTTTTTTTTTTTTTTGTCTTTTGTCTTTTTCCGTGTCCGGCAACGGATCGCAACCCTCAGTGTTGCCCCCGTACCGGACCGGGGACCGGCAACGGGATTGCAACCCTCGGTGTTGCTCCCGCGCCTCGCTCAGCCAGTGAGCGGGAACTGGTCTGTATGTGGGATCCGAACCCTCGGGCGGGAGCGCCGCCACGCTTCCCAAGCAGCGCGCTATCCAGTGCGCCACCAGGCCGGCCAATCCTTTGGATGTTTTAAAATAAAAATTTCTCACTGAAAAATAATGGATATTTGTTGTAGGGACTTTTGAAAAAGGGAAAAATGTCCTTCATATTTTCCTTTTTGTATCTCCCCCAGAGGTTTTTTTTCTCTTCATTTGTTGGTATATGTCTTTCCAGACTCATTTCTTCACATACTATTTATGGGATAACATTATATATGGTGTTTTAGAGCCACTTTTCCCACAGTCATTCCATTTATCATCATTTTTAAAAATATTTTATAGTATTCCATTTCATAGTTGTGCCATAATATATTTAAACAACGCCTATGGTTGAATAATTTCTTCTGATTTTTTACTATTATAAACAATGCTTCAGTGAACATTCTTGTCTAAAGTTAATGGATTAAGGAATAGGGTCAAGTTACAAGCTAACCAATATGTCAGAGCATGCTGTGACTCTGCTGAAAATCCTCCCATCTTACCCAGAGCCAAAGCTAAAGTCTTCACCATGACCTGAAAGACCCTATGACATCTGGAGTTGCACGCAAAGACATGTACATGCCACTCACTCCTACCTCTAGCTCATCTTCTTCCACTCTCCCCCTTACTCATTCCCCTGAAGCTGTTCCTAAAATACACCAGGCAAAGCCCTGCATCTGGGAGTGGACACTTGTTCTTCCCTCTACCTGTGACACTTCTCCCAGGTAACCAAAGCTTCCTCCTTTTTACTTTGTTGCTTTGGCTTAAATATTCTCTTATCAGAGAGCCCTTTCTTAACCATAGGGTACAGAGTAGGAACATCTTACCAGCCCATTGTTCTGTCCTCACCCCTGCTTTTCATGCTCCCTTACTGTACTGTTTCTCTGTAATACTTACCTGACAAATTTTATGTTTGTTTATTGTCACTCTTCTTCCAGAATGTAAGCACTATGAAGTCAGGGACTTTGTTAGTTTTGATCATTGTTGTATCTGTGGGGTCTAAAGCATTGCCTGGCACATAGTTGGCTCTCCAATAAGCTAAGTAGTAATAAGACTAACATATTGTGATTGTGGCAAGGAGGTAACTAAACTATTAGGGTTATTATATTTTGGGGGTGAGAGATTGGACATTGGAGTTTGGGAACCAAGAAGCAGAGATATAAGGGTATATTTGGAGATATGGAGGTTATAACTATCAGAAAAACTAAAAACAGATCATTGAGTTCTTGGGAGTGAGATTGGGTGGGACTGAGGTGGGGTGGTTGGGAGCCTGGAGAGGCTGCTTTTTAAAATTTTGTATTCTATAAGATTTGAACCTTTACCGTATGCATCATTTACTTAAATAAGACCATGTTTGAACTCTAGTTTCTGATGATGGCTGGTTATGAAAAACAGTAATAACAAAATACTGGATTTTTTAAAAAGAGAAGAAATGAAAACCAGTGAGGAACACCCAGGGCAGTTTTTGTGGCTAGCTGGGGAGCCAAACCTGTGACCTTGGTATTAGAGTCTGTGCTCTAACCAACTGAGCTAACTGGCCAGCCCCCAGGCCAGTTTTTGGATGAAAGTCTTAACCAAGGAAAGAAATGAAACATTTGAATAGAAAACTACTTGTGCTGACATAGCAGATACTGATACCACAAACACTTGTCTGCTGTATCTGTGGCCTTGCTGAGCCAAAAACCATGTCACAGCAGAGCTCACGTAAGATGGGTTGTTTGCAACTAACGTGAAACCCAGGTAACAAGGTGCAACATCCTAAAGGTAAGGAGGAGTCAGATTTAGACCCAGCTCCCACTTCCTAGCAGTTACGATGAGCTGTGGCTGCCTTGGTGCTCTTAGAGCAGGGGAGGAAAAAAATAGAAAAGGCAACTACCCTAGAATATCTGCACAGATCTGCTTTCCTGAAGATAAGCTCCTCAAGCTCACACAGCTGGATGGGCCACGTATTCTCAAAATCTGAGTTTGATAGAAGCACAGAAAGATCTCTGGAAGAGGATTTATCCTGAGCCTCAGGAAACCCCCTTTCAATGCTTTTTCAAGGGTAATGTGTAGCAAGCGATAAAGATTATAAGTTATACAAACAACATGAATATGAATGAGAATCAACATAAATTGCAGATTGCAAAAATAAATCTGCATAGGCCAGTTATATTTTTATAAATGTTGGGTTTATGGAGATAAATTACATAAAGTAAAATTTTCCCTTTTTAGTGTACAGTTACCTGAGTTTTGATAAATGCCTGTGGTCGCATACCCACCAACACAGTCAAGGTACAGAATAGTTCTATTACATAACCCAATGTTATGTTAGTTGTGTGTTTTTTGTAGGTGCCCTTTATAAAACTGAGGAAGTTCCCTTCTACTCCTGTTTGCTAAGAGGGTTTATCATGAATGGATATTGAATTATCAGGTGCTTTTTCTTCATCAATTGAAATGATCATAGAGTTTTTTTCTTTAACCAGCTGATTTGATGAATTTCATGGATTGATTTTGAATGTTGAACCATCTTTTTTATATATTTCTGGATTCAGTTTGCTAATATTTGGTTAAAGATTTTTTTATGTCTGTCCATGGAGGGACATGGTCTGTAGTTTTCTTGCAGTTATCTTTGGTAGTGGTATCTGGGTAATGGAGGGCTTATTTAAAAATTTGGGAATCATTCATTCCTCTTTTATTTTCTGAGATAGTTTGTATAGAATGCTATAAATTTTCCTCTGTGCATTGCTTTAGCTGCATCCCACAAATTGTGATAGTTGGTTGAAAAGAAGTAGTGCAAGGATGTGGGATAGACTATTGGTAGTGTAAATATTACAATAGGTATGAGCCAACTACTTGTACTTTGAGGTGGGCAGATTTCATGAGTGAAGGTAAATGGTTCTTACAAACCAGGCTGGAAAGTACAAGACAACAGACTGACCGTTGCCACAAAGATAGCCCCAGTATTTGTTCCCATTCCTAGTAAGCAGTGCTCTGAGGATTTCAGAAGTATTTTGTTGACTTGAGGTTAGGTTCCGAGTTTTAAAAGGCTGAAGGTTGAGGCTAACAAGCATGAAGAAAATGCAAATATCAGAAGGGATCTTATAGAAGACAATCAGCCATCTGTGGTATTTAAAGTAACAACTGTTAACAGGTTGAGTATGTAAAAGCATTATGTGAAGAAGTCTTTAGGTGATTGCTAGGGGGCACCAAAGTACAATAGTAAGATTAGCAGTAAAGCAAAAAAAATAGAAAAGAAAAGCAGAGCTGTCAGAAAAGTAATCTTGTTCTGCTGTGCTGGGTAGAAACTCTGCTTTGTGACTCCATCCCTTCAGTCTGAGAATCTGGGCTTAGCAGTCTTCATCTGGAGGTCATCTCCTCTTAGAGGATTTTTAAGACTTTAGAGTTTAAGATCTCCTGAGAAGGTCCATCCCATCAAAAGTGTTTTTTTCTGATATTAAATCACTTTTTAAAATTTCTCTTGTGATTTGTCAGTTTTTGTTGTTTTAGCCTATGTTTGGAAAACTAAAAATAGCTCTCATAATACAATTGGCCCTCTGTATCTCTGGGATCCGCTTCTGGATTCAACCAAGTAAGGATTGGAAATAACTTGGGGAAAAAAAGTTGCATCTATACTGAACATGTACAGACTTTTTTTCTTGTCATTATTCCCTAAACAATACAGTATAACAACTATTTACAGAGCATTTGTATTTGTATTGTACTAGACATGCTTAAAGTATATGGGAGGATGTGCCTGGGTTGTATGCAAGTACTACGCCACTTTATATCAAGGACTTGAGCATCCTCAGATTGTGGTATCCGTAGGAGGTCCTGGAACCAACCCCCAACCGAGGGACCGACTGTATTTTTAAGTCAGTTAAAATTTGGGATAGCAAACAAATCCAATTATTTCTATTCTTTTTACAAGATAAAGAAGCAAATCACAAAATTACTTTGTGGCCATTCTAGGATATCCAAAGAACATTTATTTGTAAAAGGCATGTTTGTAGTTGTATTATTCTCAAGTTGGAAAAGGCAAAATAAAGAAGAGTTGATGAGAAGGAGGCAAAATATGGAAATACAAAGTATCCAAATGCAAGAAATCTTTACAAGTTAATACTGTGAAAACAGCAGCAATAAGTGATGATTATAAGAAATTTAATTTTTTCAAAAAAAAAGAACTTTGTGTCAAAATTATTCAAGAGTATGCCAAAAATGTAGAGATTTCACAATATTTTTAAAAAGAAACTGTCTGGGCACAGAATGAGTTGGGTCATTTGGCAGAAAGAAAACCCTAATTTGAATTTGACTCATATCATCCAAATAATGATTTGCCGTGAAGGATTTGCCTTATATTGTGTACCTTTCTAAAACCTTCCTAAATATATGTTTAGACATAAGTACATAAATATGTAATAAATGTAAAGTTTTAATTCAGCTTTAAAATATAATTACCTTTATGAGCATATTAGATAAACCAGTATATACAAGGGTGCTTCCAAAAATTCATGGAAAAATCGAATTAAAATGTAACATGAATCCCTCCGTGAACTTTTTGAATACTCTCGCATATTGTATTGAATTTGTCATCTTAATATGCAAAGACATTTACACTTGGTAACTTTTATATATATATATATTTATGGGGTACATAATTGACTGTCAGTATTTGTGTATAGTATGTGAATATCAAATCAATATTATTAGCATGTTCATCATTACAAATAGTAATTATTTTTTGTCTCTTATCCAATTACTCCCTAACTCTCCCCCTCCCCCTTTCCCATCTCTAGTAACTATACGTCTGTTCTGTCCTTCTGAAAGTTCAACATTTTATTACGATCTTTCTTTCTTTCTTAGCTCCCACTTATGAGTGAGGCTATGCGGTATTTCTCTTTGTGTGGATGGCTTATTTCACTTAACATAATTTTCTCCAAGCTCATCCGTGTTGCTGCAAATGACAGAATCTCATTTTCATGTCTGAGTAGTAATCCATTGTGTATATACACACATTTTCCTTATCCAGTCATCCATTTGCACTTGGTTACTTTTTAGTCATTCTAAAAACCATTTTTAGTGGCCAGTGTTTTGTATCTTTTTGTTACTTAGAAATAAAGGTTTTCAGATATTTATTAATTAACTATTTAATATTAGCCTTAGTTCTTAAATTTGACTATGGATCTGGAAACTACAATTTAAACTTACACATCAAGTTCTTGTGCTTTGTGGCATAATAAGAATTTCAGATGATTAAATCAAGTTGATCCCTAAACCAGTGCAAGAGTTTTAGAGTTTAAATCCTAAAAACATTAAATCCAAGTCTTGTACAAACTAGCATTTTGTACTAACATTATTTTTATGTGAAGGTGAAATCAGTGAGATGACATACAGCTGTTTTTAAACTAAAATCATTTCAATTTATACAAAGGGATATAATCAGGAATATTACATGAATTCTTTTCTAATAGAACTCTTTCTAATTTTGACATATGATGAAACCCTGTATTCATACACCAAAAATTTAAATCATGTCAAAAGTTTTTAGTTTCCTTCTTTTCGTATCTTATAAGCTAGTAACCAAGGCTATTATATGTGTTAGTTTTAGCAAGAAAAATTTACAAAGCCAATATGAGTAAAGCTTGAGAGTTTAAAAAAATGATTTGAATTTTATCTGAACTGGATGAGTATATAAGTAACAGAATATTTTAAAATTAATTTGCAAAGATTCTCCAAGAGTAGGATAAAAGGAAGGAGAAGGGGAGAGATGAAGAAATGAATATCTGGGAGAGCCAGCTGTAGGCAGAGCAGACCAGGTAAATGTTAACCTACCGCCAGATAGACAATTTTATAATTCTGAAACAGAGTTTTGTAACTCTGGAAACAGTTGTAGGATTTATCATACCACCATGTCAATTCGCAGTGTTTGTTTCTGTCCTTCCATCATTAGAGGTAATTCACGAGCTAAGGGGGTTGCTGGAATTGGATGCTACAGTCTCCCTCAGGGCTCCTTTGTAATCAGAGGCTTCTAGTTCTTTCTCTTTTTGGCTAGAATGGAACAATTTTCCAGTGACCTTTAAGTTTACAATATAAAATTTTTTCATCTTTTGGACCCATGAAAAGATGAACTGCTTAATAGAGGTCAAGAAGGTTTGGAATGTGGGCCAGGGAAGGATTTGGGAAGTCCTTGACAATGACACAAAGATCTGAATATAATCAGGACTGGAAGTTGACATATTAGGAAATATTAGGGTCCTCTACAAACGGAGGGTACAATTTTAAGGGACTTCAAGTTAGTATATTTTAGAAGATGGAGGAGGGAAGAGAAATATAAAAGGAAAATGTGGAATGGGATTTAGGTGGATCCATAAGTGAGGCAGATTTTAAGTTTTTCATATTTTATTTGGCTTAGAGTCTTCTAGGGAAGGGTTAGAGTCTGGGTTGTATTTAGAAGTCTCGTCATACCAAATTTTTAGCTGTATTTTAAAATAATTTTATACTCACAAAGAATTGGCATAGAGAGTACCAAGAATTTCTGTGTGCCTTCACCCAGCATTCTTCAGATTCCCCAGTGGGAAGATCTCACGTAACCATCATACATTATCAATACCAAGAAATTGACATTGGTACAATACTATTAACTAAACTTCAGACCTTACTTGAATTTTACCAATTCTTAACATGTATTTTTCTTTTTTTATATATAGTTCTGTGATATTTAAGTACATATATAGATCCATGTACCTACCACAATAATCAGGATACAGAACTATTCCATCACCACAGTGAAACTCATGCTACACACCTCCACAGATGTAATCCCTGGCAATCACTGATCTATTCTTCCATCACTATAATTTTGTCATTTCAATAATGTTATATAAATGGGAGCATACAGTACATAACCTTTTGAAACTGGCTTTTTTAAACTCAGCACAATACCCTTGAGATGCCTTCAACTCGTTGCTTGCATCAATAGTTTATTCTTTTTTATTGCTGAGTAGTATTCTATTGCAGAGATGAATCACAGTTTATCCATTCACTTATTGTAGGACATTTTGATTCTTTCTTGTTTTCAGCTATTATAAATAAATAAAGTTGATATATTCTTTTGTGTACAGATCTTTGTATGGACATGTGTTTGTTTCTCTAGAATAAATACCCAAGGGTATAAATGCCAAGTCTTGTAGCAAGTCAGTGTTTAACTTTGTAAGAGACTACCAAACTCTTTTTCACACTACCATTTTATATTCCCACCATTTGTATTTTCCCAATGGCTAATGAGTTGAAGATCTTTTTACATGCTTAACATTGAATACCATTTGCCATTCGAATATCCTTTTTTGTGAAGTGTCTTTTCGTACATTTTCAGAATTTTTTGTTATCTTACTGTTGTACTTAGAGAGTTCTTTGTATGTTCTGGATTTAAGTTCCTTGTTAGAGTTATGAATTGCAAATATTTTCTCCTCTTCTGTACCTTGTATTTTCATTCTCTTAATAGGGTCTTTCTCAGAGCAAAAGGATTTGGTTTTGATAAAGTCCAGTTTATTGGTATTTTTCTTTTATGATCATGATTTTGGTGTCATGTCTAAGCACTGCCTAACCCTAGGTCGTAAAGATTTTCTCTGGTGTTGTCTTTTAAAAGATTTATGGTTTTACTCTTTACATTTGGATCTTTGGCTCATTTTGAGTTAATTTTAATATCAGGTGTGAAGTTTAGGTCAAGGTTCATTTTTATACCTAAAGTTATACTTTTAACACCATTTGTTGAAAAAAATTATTCTTTCTCCTTTGAATCACTTTTGTCTTTTCGTCAAAATCATTTGGCTGTACTTGTATGGGTCTATTTTTGGGCACTCTGTTCTGTTCCATTGATCTATATGTCTGTCCCTCAACCAATAAATAGTACATTGTCCTGATTACTGTAGCTGTATGGTTAAGTATTAGAAAATTGGGTAGTATAATTCCACTACTTTCTTTCCTCTTGTTTTGTTTTACACTTACATATAAAATTGAAAATAATTTCTCTATATCTACAAAATTTCTTTCTGAAATTTTGATAAAAGTTACATTAAGCCTGTGGATCAATTTGGGGAGAACTGATATCTTCAGTATGTTGAGTCATCTTTCACTCTATAAACACTGTATGTTTCTCTATTTATTCAAGTTTAAAAATTTTTTTTGCATCGGGGTCTGTAATTTTCTACACACAAATCCTATGCGTGGTTTGTTATACTGAAGCATTTCATTTTTGGGGGGCAATTGTAAATGTTTTTGTTTCTAATTTTAGTTTCAACATATTCATTGCTAGCGTATAGAAATAAGATTGGCTTTTTTGTGACTTGTCTCTTGCTCCCTTGTTAAAGTCACTTATAATTTGTTCCCTGTTTCCTGGAAGAGGTGGTATGGTGTTATTCTTTTAATGTTTGGTACAATTCAGCAGTGAAACCATCTGGGCCTGGAGATTTCTTTATCAAAAGGTTTTAAATAATTCAGTTTCTTTAATAATTATGAGAATATTCAGGTTAACTATTTCATAGTTTTGATAGTTTGTAGCTTTTGAGGAGTTGGTCCATTTCATCTAAACTGTTGAATTTATGTGCATAGAGTTGTTTGTAGTATTCCCGTATCCTATTAATGACTGCTGGGTCTGTAGTAATATCTCTTCTTTCATTCCTAATATTGATATTTTGTGTCTTTCCTTTTATTCCTCTTCCCCCTTCTCTCCTCCGCTCCCCTTTCTTTTCCTCTCTCCTACCTTTGTCAGCCTTGGTAAAGGTTTATCAATTTTATTCATCTTTTCAAAGAACAAGCTTTTGTTTCAATTGGTTTTCTCTATTGTTTTTCTGCTTTCAATTTCAGTTTCTGTTTCAATTTCTACTCTTTATTATTTCCTTCTTCCTGCTTGCTTTGGGTTTATTTTGCCCTTCTTTTCCCAGTTCCTTCAGGTGGAAGCTTTGTTATAGATTTGAGACCTTCTTTCTCATATAAGCATTTTTTAAAAATATAAGCATTTTCTTTTTTTAGCATATTCTAATTATAAACATTTAGTGCTATAAATTTCCCTGTAAGCATTGCTTTAGCTGCATTTCAAAGATTTTTGTATGCTGTATTTTCATTTTCATTTACTTCAGTATATTTTTAAGTTTTCTTTGAGACTTTCTATTTTACTCATGGATTATTTAGAAGTGTGTTACTTAATTTCCAGTTGTTTTGAGATTTTCCTAGCATTTTTCTGTTATTTATGGATTTCTAGTTGGATTCCACTAGATAGATAATGTATTTTTTATGATTTCAATTCTTTTTAAATTTGTGAAGTTTTGTTTTATGACCCATGAAAGGATGTGGTCTGTCTTGGTACCTATCTATTATTAATTGCCAAGGCTGTTTTTCCATTGCTAAGAGCCCTGACCTGGAGGTAACATATATCACTTCTGCCTACATTCCATTGGTTAGAACTACATCATATGGACACACCTGACTGCACAGGAGGCTAAGAAATAGATTTTAGCTGTTTTCCCAGAAACAAATGTGAATCAAGTGTAGTAATTACATAATACTAATTGTTTTTGTCTTTTTGTTCTTTTAAATTATTTTCTCCCTTTATTTCTATTCCTAGTCCCATAGGCACACACCCTAGTGTATTTGATATATGTCCTTCTGATCTGCCTTCTGTTTATTTACACTTTTATGAATCTTTGAAAAAATACATAGGATTTCATGAAAGTTTTTAAAATGCGTACAAGTATTTCTTTTCTTTTATCATTCTTTCATTGTTTTTTTCACTATATATTACGTTTTTAACAATATCTGTTTATGTTGCTGCATATAAATCTAGTTCCCTTCTAACTGCTTCAAAATATTACTTTATCCATATTCATTCAACATTTTACTTATCCATTCCCCCACATACAAAAAGTCAAAAGGTCTACTTATCTAATAATGTCATTTATTTTTTCAATTATTTTTGCTGCATAACAAAGCACCCCTAACTTTTTGTAGCTTAAGAATGACAACAGTCTTTTACTTTACTCACAAGTCTGCACTTTGGGTGGGACAGTTCATCTTTGCTCCATGCAGTATCAGCTGGAGCTGGCAGTGACTCAGTGGGTTGGAGCTGGTGTCAGCTGAAGGCTCACTCATGGCTGGTGGTTGGTGTGGGTTGTCAGTTAGGACCTCTGGTGGGGCTATTTGCCAGAACACCTGCTCATGGCATGTCCATGTAGCTGCTTGACTTTCTCACAAGAATAGTTGTCCCAAGAGAGCAAGGAGAAGTGCATGACTTTTACAATCTCGTCTCACAAGTCATAGAATCACTTCCACTGTACTCTGTTGGTCGAGGAGGGCATGAAGGCCTTCCCAGGTTCACAGGGAGAAGACAGACCCCACCACCTGATGGAAGGAATGTCAATGTTACATGGTAAGAAAAGCATAGAGAGTGGGATATATTGTGGTGCCCATCTTTAGAAAAGATTATTTAGCACATCTGTGAAAATTAAAAATCTGATTTAAATATAACAACATGACCTAATTACAAAGATGTGTAATTGTAAAAGTTAAATCCTGAATACACATTTTTTTTTTTTTAAACCAAAGTACTAGGTTGTGGCCAAGAAATTCTTGCTCCCTACATCCCTAGACTTTTTTCTAAAGCTGTGTTAGGAAAATAGAATAGTTTGGTCAGGGCCCTCGCCTCAGGTCCAATTGGGTGTGGTTTTAGCACATCTTTGTAAGCAAATTGTGGGTGTGCGTGTGCGCGCGCGTGTGTGGAGTTTGCGCATGTGCACCAATGTATCTTTTTAGTTTTGTTGCTATCCTTGTGTTTTTGAGAGAGAGAGAGGAGTTTTAGTGAAGCAGGCAGGTGGGCATCAGCCTCAGGCATCCGCCCGGCATAGCCATGCTTTCCAACCTATGGCTCCAAGGACTTTTTGGCCAGTTACCTAGCTCATAGACCTGCGCAAAGGGGTCTGGTGACCAAGCCTGGTGTATGTGGGGTCTGGTGACCCCGCCTGGCGTATGAAGGGTTTGTGACCCAGTCTGTGAACGGGCTTGAGGGGTCTGTGAGCTCCAGACCCAGCCCTAGCTCAGCAATTGGCCCAGTTGGTACAGGATTACTGGCAGGTAAAAGAGCCTGACAACTAGCGTGGTCGTGCAGCTAGACAATTGGCGTCATAAACAGGATTAACGGTGCTACAACTAGCGATGTCGACAGGATTCCAGACATTAGCAGTGGCTCCACAATTGGCATAGTCAGGGCAGGATTAAGAGCGCTACATTGGCATAGTCTGCTACAGGATTCTGAGCAGGTACAGGGGCTGAAACTCCTTGGAAGAAGAAGGAAATGTGGCTATCCTTGAGCATGTGGTTGCCCGGTGGCCACTTTTCTGCTGACCAGAGCCTGGCTGCCGCTCACTACGCTACAAACTGATTGAGATTTTCGGTAGAAAGCAGGGTCATTGGAAGCAAGGATGATTATTCTGGAGGATAACATGCAGCGATTGGCCATCCCTGCTTCTCACACCACGGAAGACAGTCAACCCAGTGGTGAGTTGAGGGAAACCATGCATCTCCAGACACGACCTGTTGTGCATGAGAAATTGAGACAGTAAAGCAGCAGAAACAGGGAGAGTCCCTGGCGGCTCCAGCTATGAGACCTAGGGGTGGATGGTGTAACATGTTGTAGAGACTATGTAGTAAACGCATGTTGCATTTCTCTGAAGGCAAAAGGCTCGGAGGGTGCCACTTAAACCTGATGGCCGGCCGGGTGCTGTAAAACCTGAGAAAAGAGTGCCACATGCAGATGGGCAGATGACCCAAGGACGGCTGCCCCTGCAGAATTTCAAGTATGTTTTCACCTGGTGAAAAGGTAGAAAAGTTAGTCTCCATTACTGCATACCTGTCTCTGTGGCAGTGGTTACAGGATAGCTGCAGATATGCACAGGGGCAGGGCAGCCACTCCTTGATGGACTGGGAAAATGCTGCTGTTTGAACTGTGTGGGCAAATGCTGTAAAATTGCTTAAGATTGAGTGAGTAGCCAGTGTAAGCCAAGCTGATTGAAGTAATTCAAAAGCCAGAATTTAAAAGGGAAGTAGAGCATAAAGATTTGGAAAATTTGCAGCCTGGCCATGCAGTAGAGTAGCAGACAGCAGGAGAAAAACGCAAGGGTGAAGCAGGTAAACTGTTTGCTAGACATTATCTTGGCAGTGAGGCAGCCAGACGCTAAAAACCAGGACAATGGGGAAAATGCCCTAAAGGCATTTGGGTAGTCTGGATGGGACTTGTGGTCGTGTAGCTAGACAATTGGCGTCTCGAACAGGATTAAGAGCTAGACAATTGGTGCTGTCGACAGGATTCCAGACATTAGCCATGGCTCCAGAAGCTGTCAACACCTTTCCCTTGGGTACTTATTTTTTATGTCATCAATGTAACACACAAGATCAACCAGTTCATATAATGCGATTAAAAAATCTATGCACACCTTGCGTGTAACAAAGAAAAATAGAGGATTTTTTCGTGTTTGGATAATATATCTATGAGAAAGAAGTAGTAACTAGTTCTCAACCTCTATCTCCTTTTAGTTTGTGCTGCTGGCCAGACCTCTTATGTATCAGACATGATGATTAGGTACCCTCAATATACATGTGACTATTCGGAAAGCTTATTGTTTCCATTACTAGAAAGTAGTTCTATAATTTTTGTAGTCCTCATATTTTTTTCACTGATCTGTTTTTGCTTGAGGAAAACTGCCATATAGCTCCTCATTTTTTAGGTGAACGATGTGAGAAAGTGAAGACAGCGTCCTAGCAATCAACAGGTCAAGAAAAGGTTGTGGAGAGTTCAGCCAACCCTGTCAATTCCTAGCTTCTGTATTTCATTTTTGCCATTTCTCCCAAAATCTCGAAAGACTGTGTCCAAATGGATGATAATGCTGATCACTATACCTTCAGTTATGTAAAGTTTTCACCAAGGCAGAAAATCACAGCTAAAATATTGACATAGGATGGGCCAATCAAATCCATTTCTCTTCTTGAATTATGAAGGCAAGATGAGACCAGTCTTGGGCTTTTGTTTTCCTTTTGTTTGTTTTTATATTTTAGTGAAGATTTTCAAGTGTACACAAAAGTAGAACAATATAGTGAAATCGCATGTAGCTGTTCCCTAGCTTGAGCAATTATCAACTCATGGCCAGTCTTGTCATCTGTACTCTCCACTTTCCTTCCCCAAATGTCTTTAAAATGTATCACTTTAAAGCAAAACCCTGGATATCATTCCATCTATAAATACAAGGGTACTTCAAAAATCTCATGGAAAAAGAGAATTAAAAGATAATATGAATCTTTATGAACTTTTTATTATCTTTTAATTCTCTTTTTCCATGAACTTTTTGAAGTACCCTCATGCTTAAATATGTATCTCTAAAAGAAAAGGGACTCTTTGGGGCTGGCCATTTAGCTCAGTTGTCAGAGCTCCAGCTTGTAACACCAAGGTCAAGGGTACTGGCCAGCCACCAAAAAATAAAAAAGAAAGGGACTCTTTAAAAACATAACCACAATACCATTATCACACTTTTAAAAATTAGCAATTTTGGAGGCTGTCAGAACATGCAGAAAGTGTGTCTGTAACTGGAGGGATTGATGTAAAGATATATAGTGAGCATATAATATAAAGAGTTTTAATATTTAGAGTCCTGGAAGAGGTTCTGGTTTGCAGGTCTCCTTCGATGTTGAGCACTACCCCATATCTGTGTATCCTTCTAATAAGTCCCTCTTTTTTTATTACACTGCTTTGAGCTGAATTTCGGTGATTTAAAAATTGGAAGTGTTGGGCCGGCCCTGTGGCTCACTCGGGAGAGTGCGGTGCTGATAACACCAAGGCCAAGGGTTCGGATCCCACATAGGGATGGCCGATTAGCTCACTGGGTGAGCATGGTGCTGACAACACCAAGTCAAGGGTTAAGATCCCCTTACCAGTCATCTTTTTAAAAAAAAAAAAAAATTGGAAGTGTCATGACTAATACTACTACTACCTGGATAGCTTAGTGTTACTGTTGGTATTTCTTTCCATATTTGATATGTTTCTCATATCCTTCAATTTAGTAATAGCTGCCATTTTTTGAACACCTATCATGTATGAAACACTTAGTGTAGAGATTAAATTGCACTTAATGCTCACAGCAACCCAGTGAAAACGGTAATTTCCCTATCTTCTAGATGAAGAAATGAAGATCTATCTGGATTAGGTAATTTTCCCGGGATATACAGCTAATAAGTACGGAACCAAAAATCTCATCCAGATCTTTCTAGCCCTCAGTCTCTGTTCCCACTGTGTCATGCTGCATCTGACAGACATGATTATTTCCTAAAAAAGCCAATATGATTTTGTAGCATTTATCTGTAATTCATCAAACTGTTTCCTCATCTTCCTAGGCACACAACTACTTCATTGCAGTTAGGGTTGGTCTTGTGATTGGGTTCTATCTTGTGGAAGAGATATGTTCTATTTCTTGACTAGGCCCAATAAAACTTTCCATTTGCTGTCCTTTATGCTCTTTCTGCTTCTGCTCTCTGGTTAACGATGCCTAAGGTGACCATGGAAACCACACATTGAAGATGGCAAAGACTGACATCCTGAGTCTCTGAGTGACAGTATGGAACGGAGACCTCCTACCACCAATCTGAAACCTCTTTGGACTATTTATATGAGCCAGGAGATGAACTTCTATTGTGTTTAAGACATTATATATTTAGGGGTCTATTTATAGTAGCAGTTAGCCTTCCATACTTTTATGTACTGTTTGAATTATCCTTTGCAGGGTAACAAACTGCAAAGCCCAAAATTTGGTGGCTTAACACCAAGTCTTAATTATGATTCAGTGGGTAGTAAATTTGGGCTCTTGCCTGTGCTTGTTCATGCAGCTACAACCAGCGGGTGAGTTACTTGGAGGCTGGTTGGTTTAGTATGGCCTAATTTACACGTACGGAGATAGGTGCTGGCTGCCAGCTTGACCATGTGTCTCCAGCAGGCTTGCCTGAGATTATTCATATGGTGGTAGAAGAGTTCCCAGCAGCAAGAGAGGGCAAGCCCCGATCTGCAAGTATTTTTCAAGCTGCTGCTTGCATCATGTTTGCCAATGTACCCTTATCCAGTGCAAGTCGCCTTAGAAGCTGGGAACGTGATTTATTGGGACTGGACCATTTACTGTAAGTCTACCATACATGTTACAATACTAATGCACAACGTAGGTGAATCATTTACATATATACAACATCTTAGTCATATTTTGATAATAGAGTCCAGCTATGAGGCTATTTTCTTAACCCCTGCGTCAGGCTCTAATGTCAATATTGGGAATAATAAAAATTATAGTGGCTTTATGTTTTAATTACTTCTCAGGTCTATATATGAGAATAAAATATTCACCAATATACTATAAATTTAGGTTAGTAGAATTGGCATTTAAGGAAATGAACCTTATTCATATCTTTAAACCACTGAATCTATTGTTTGAGTTATCTGATATGTAGTGATGATGTTTCAGCTCATGGTCCAAACTGAGATGCTCACTCTGCCTGAGGCTTAATGGAACCGATTTCTCAAGGCCTTGTGGATTTGTAACCAAATCCATACTATAACTAAAGCAACTCTTTAAAGGGTTAAACTTACATTCTCCCTTAAATAGAGTAACTTGTAAATAAATAAGTGATGAAGGTATAAATTGAGTGCTTTCTTTTCTTTAGCTTTCGCTTTATCATGCCGTACCACCATTGTACTGCTTTTCCTTCAACCTTTCTGGCCTCTTCTTGGTTTCCTTTGAAGGCTCATCCTCCTTTACTTTGTCTTTAAATGACAAAGTTCCTCAAGACTCAGTCCTCAGCCTTTGCTCACTCCACTCTCTCCCTTGGTTGCCTTATCCGTGATGGCTTCAGTACCATCTATATCCTGTTGAATCCCAAATTTATATCTCCATCCCAAGCCCCTCTTTCAAGCTTCAGCCATATATATATCTCCACTTGGAGAGCTCAAAACACCTCAAACTCTGTATGTCCAAAACTGAGTCTGTGTTTCTTTCCCACCAGGCAAAATCCAGTTCTTTTCTATGTTCTCAGAGAATGGCACCATGATCCCAAAGCCAGTGAGTTTTCCTTGACCCCCTGGGCCGCTTACTCACCCTGCCATTCCTTCACCCATTCCTGTTGATTTTGTTCTTCAGATTATCTCTCCAGTTTATTTATGTCTGTCAACCTCTAACAACACCCTGATACAAGTAAAAGGAGGTATGGCTTTGTTCCATCACACTGGATGCAAGGAATAGCACATCTATCTTTTTAAAGCAAATCAGTGCCCTCTTGCCTGCGTGTTAAGAAGCTCGTTCTCAGTCTTGTTTTAGAAAGCTCTTTGTGCTCCCTGAGATTAGGAGGAGCTGAAGTAGTGCTGAGAAGATAGGGAATGGGACTGGTCCTCAGTTCTTACCCTTTCTCTCCTTCTGCTTCAAAATGCTGCTCTTAAGTCAAGTCTTCCATTTTCTATCAAGACTTACACTTGGCAAGTTTTATACTGTGATGGTTCAGAATACAGTGCCCTTTTCTTTTTTTTCTTTTTCTTTTTTTTTTTGAATTTTTAGTTTGTCAATATACAATGTAGTTGATTATTATGTCCCATCACCGAAACCTCCCTCCCTCCTCCCTCTCCCCCCTCCCACCCAAGCGTGTCCCCTCCATTTGCTTGTTGTAAGAACTTCAA
>NW_007727926.1:2550-11701 GCF_000696425.1 Galeopterus variegatus | reverse complement strand
TGCCTGATCTGAGCCAGCCGTCTCTGCCCCCACCCGAGAAAATGGAGGCAGCTCTGTTTCGGGTGCCTGGCCTGGTGTGGTAGGCGGGAGCCAGGTGGGCGGGGAGCAGTCGGGCTTCGCCCCGCAAGTGGGCCTGGACTGGGGGTGACGCACAGAGCTCGCAGAGTTGGGCCGGTCTGGCGCTTTCCACTCCGTTTCTGTGTCATCTCTGCTGACTTACTTGGCCTTTGTTGTCTCGGGCTGCTCGCTCGAACCCGCAGCAGGGCTTGGGCGCTCTCAGGAATCTTCTTTTGTGTCGGCCCTAAAACCTCGAACCTGTTGTTGCTTGTTTTCCAGTGCCCTTTTCTATCTGGGAAAATCTCCCATTGTGAGTGGTCTTAGAGGGTGACAGTGCCCTGATTCCCAGTACGGAAGACAACAGGGCTACATCCTCCCTTCTCTGTCTCTTGGGAGCTGAGGCATTGCCTGTGACCTGAACTCAGTGCATTGGATGTATCCACTCAGAACTTTGAATATTGATAGAGTGAAACCAAGGGGGTACTATTAGAAGTCATTCATGACTCCATCAGAGGAGTCCTGGCTGTGTTGATCTGGCTTCATGTTTCTTAGCCCATCCAGAACTGTCTTGGTTCCTGCCCATTTTCCATACTGGTCTTCCAGCCTCCAGCAAATTCATTCTATAAATTCTTCCTTTTGCTTAAGAGACTCAGATGAGGATTCTGTTATTTGCAGCTGGAAAAGTTGTAACCAATACAGGCACTGGATTCAGATGCCATCATAAAATTCTCTCCAGTGATTGAAGGCCCAGCCACAGAAGGCACAAAATAGCTCTCAAGACCTCTGCATTCACTGTCAGTGTCCATGGGCCCCCTGAGGCCATTTGCCAGTCCTGACCATGAGCCACCATCATCTCTGCCCCCACTGCTGCGTGAGCACCCCACCTGGTTGCCACAGGGCCTCCTCAACCACTCACGCTGTAGCCAAAGCAGTCTTTCCAAATGTAGACATGACGGTGCCACACCCCTCTGCTGAAATCTCTCAGTGACTACACAATACTCTCAAAGACCAAAACCTGAACTTTTTTGACCTTTACTCCATGTAAGAAATAGTTCATATTGAGACTCAGTACTTTACAAATATTGTATATAAAAAGGTGTCACAAAACAATACTTATTCTTTATTTTATTAACAGATACTTTTATGGCAGTTACTATTTGCTAGACACTATCCTTAGTGTGCTACAAATAGTAACTCATCTACTCCTGGCAAGAATCCAGGAGATTTATGTTCTTATGACCATTTTAAAGCTGAGGAAACTGGACCATAAAGAGGTTAAGTAACTCACCTGAGGTCATGCAGTTAATAAGTGGCAGTCTGGGTCTAGACCCATACTCTTAACTGCTTCTCAGTGCTACTCTCTGGTGGACTCTGATATTCTAGCCTGTTTCACTTTTTAAAAACACATTGGGTATGCACCAAATCGTTTTCACAACCTCCTAGCAGGTTGCAACATACAGTTTAAGAAAAACTGGCCTGTCTTGGAGTGGGCCCCTGCCTTGCACTTCCCAGCCCCACCTATGCTACACTCCTTGTGTTCTATGCCCCAGTTTACAGTGGCCAGGCTCCTTGCAGCCACAGGGCTTTTGTCCATGCTGTTTCATCTACTGAACCTCTCACCTTCCTCCCCTCAGATCATGTCCCTGATTCCAAGGGCGATCAGTGCGCCTCGTGATAGGCCCTCAGAGCCCTCCTACCTCTTTGACATTTTATCCACCTGATGATTTGAATGAGCATATCCATCTTCCCCACTAGACTGTAAGTGCTGCCAGTGGAGGGTCCCTGTGTGTTTTTAGCTCACTGTTGGCACAGGCAATCTGCCATGAGTCCTGAGTGTCCCTGCACATTCTTGCTGGGTATGGGCGTATTGCTAGGCCTTGACTACTCTTTACCTAGGCTATTTCTCAGCAGGCATTAATGTTTGCAGCAGACTACCTTAAGATGTGAAGTACTGTCTCCCTCCAGTACAGACATGCTTACTGCTTGCTATAAAATGGCAGTCTCCCCAGGCTCAGGGTTCTTCAGCTGCGATGCAAAGCTATTGCATGTGATGTGTGCACCCAGGCCACACCAAACTGTCTCTGTGAGGCTAAGGGGGTGGGAACTACTGCAGACATGCTGGTGCTCATGCCGTCTGCTGTTCTGTGAATATGAAAGTCTGTGCCTCTGACCCAGGAGGCTCGTGTCTTGTGCTAGCATCCATGAAACTAACAGTTGAACTTACTAACTGCTAAGCAGGGTAGAAAGTCCAAGACATGACACTAACCATTGTATTTCTAGCAGCAGCGCAGTGCCTGGCATAAAGTAGCTATTTAATATATTGTGAATGGATGGATGGATGGACTTTCTCAGCTCTGCTTAAGACATTGCAGGGAACACACCTTTTCAGAAATGCCAACTGTGTTCTGGAATTGTTCTAGGATTGTGGGGAAGAGGAATGATTGAGGGGACATGAAGATGAATTTGACCTGGTTTCTCTGCATTTATATGTCTAATTAGAATTTTTTGACCAGCCAGCTCCTCTTCTGATATGTAAACCATCTGACAGAGTTAACCCTGTTAGACAGCTGCATTTTATTCTGAATTACTTGAATCAGTGAAATGTTCTAATATTTTGCTGAACTCAGCAGTGACGCATGGGGAGATTTGATGGGGGAGGTAGGCAGCCTGGGTGGGCAGAGGCCTGGGTTCTATTCAAAAGGGGAATTCTGGGCACCCTTCGGTCTCTTGAAGGGGGTGTGAGGGTGGGGGAGCCAGGAAGTGAGAAAGGGAAGTGGGACAACCGAGAAGGCAAACTTACCCTCAAGTTCTGCCCAAATGCCTGGCAGCAGTAGTTGGGGACATCTTGGAGATTCATCTCTGAAGCTGCTGGGGCCGGAGCACTTCCGACAGCAGCTGTTCCTCTTAGAAGGGATTGTTCCCCTTTCACAAATGGCATTTTTAAAAATAACATAACGTTTTTGCAGATAGATTGGAACTGTCCTCAGGACAGATGAAAGAGTGAAAATAGAGAAGAGAATGTGAAATTTATAACTTGTTTAAGATTTATTGAATTAAAAGTTGAATAAAATATAGAAAGACAGACGGCTCAGGGTGACATAGGGGTTCTTGGAAATGGCAAAGGTGGGAATTATCATCGAGGGTTTGACTTGATCAAGCATTCTCAATAGGGGCGACATCACCCCTGTGGAGGCAAAAATTAGTTTTTGGAAGACAAAAAAGAACTTAGATATTTCAATGGTTTGCGGCCTTCCAGAGGGCCATACTACATAAACAGAAATACAGTATACCTGTGGTATTAAAGTTTCATGATGAGAAGGGATTAGGAAAAAATGTCCAGAAATTCTCTTTGGGGAGGTGAAAATGAAAAAGTTGAGAAACACGACTAGATTCAAGTGGAAGAGTTTTGTTGGTTCCTCCTGCCACAATGAGTTGGAAACAAGTGCATTGTTTCAGCAGAAGGAAAAAGATCCCACTCATTGCTTAGTGAACGTCTAACTGGAAATCCAAGAGCAGCAGTGGCAGCTGGAACATGCCCCGCAGCGGCTCAGCAGGCGATGAGCTTGCTGGCTCTGCAAACCTTCAGTGTACCCAGGATGCCAGGCCTGTGGCCTCAGACATACTGGGCCAGTCCCTGGACACGGCAATAGGCGGGTACAGTGTAGGGGGGAAGCCGGGATTCCCAGGGTTAACCCACCCACTTCTTGTCCTCCTGTTTTGTTCTGTTCTGTTCTCATTTACCTCCCTTCCTACTTTCCTCTCTGGCTTTCTCATTCATTTTTGCTACTGGCAGGGGAATCAGTAACAAAGTTAATGAGCGAATGAAAAGAATGCTGGAAACAGAACCACATACGGATATCAAAGAACCTTCAGCCATATAATTTTAGTATAGAAAGCCAGATAATATATTCTAACATCCGTGAAATGAAATCAAAATGCAAATAGGCTTTGGCTCTCCTAATTCATGCCTCTGGATATAACATGTTCACTTGGACATGCAGTTCCTTAAAAGTGAAGGCAATTTCAAGTATAGGCAATGGTTAGTTCTAATCCCACAGGTATTCAGCCTTGGAAATGGCTTCTGGTCTCTGAGCGTCAGTTTGAAAATGGCATTGAAGAAAGAAAAAAAGACCACAATAACATGTTGAAGTTTCAGAAGGAGAGAACAGACCTATAGTTACTAGAGGTGAGAAAGGGGATGGGGAGGGGGGTTAGGGAGTAATAGGATACCCTTACAAAGAATAATAACAATTTATAATGATGAACAGGCTAATAATATTGATCTGCTCATTACATACTGTACACAAACACTGATAGTCAACTCTGTACCCCATAAATATGTATAATCAAAAATAAATAGATAAAATTTTTAGGGGAAAAAATGCCATTGTTGTTTTGGAGGGGCTCTTAAGGTTAG
Organism: Galeopterus variegatus; assembly: GCF_000696425.1. Lineage (NCBI taxonomy): Eukaryota > Metazoa > Chordata > Mammalia > Dermoptera > Cynocephalidae > Galeopterus > Galeopterus variegatus. The sequence continues at coordinate 7,227 of NW_007727926.1, read as the reverse complement.
GAAGGATGGCTCAGCAGGGTCTCCCTTTTTCTCTTGTCTTATCCCTGATGCTCATTAATGAACACAGAACTGGAGGAAAAAGGCCTGATTAGGTAACGAGTTGCTTCTTCTGGAGCCCTTATTCCATACCAGGTACTATTTTAAGTGCTTTATATATGTTAATTTATTTATTCATAACCAAACAACCCTGCAAAGGGAGCACTGTTTTATCAACCCTGTGTTACAATGGGAAACTCAGGTACAGAAAAGCCAAGTCACTTGTCCAAGGTCACAAAGCTTTACTGGTATTGCTGGGATTTGAACTCAGACCCTCAGTCCCCAGAGAACCTGCCACAATACTGTTCTTCTAATGTGCCCTCCTTGACCAACTCTGCACTTATGGATGTCTTTGAACTCATGGATGAATGGGCTTAAGATAAAATTGCTTTGAACACAATGTACTTTGGTTTGAGTCTTATTTAAGTAGAACAATGTGCCAGTCACCAGGCCCCATGCACTGTGAATCTTTCCAGGCCACTTACGTAATGGATTAATTACTGGACACATGCTGCCCTCTTGTGATAAAAATCACTCAAATGCGACCCTCTCCAGCAATCTAGAATGCACCTACTTACTTCCTTTGGTCCAGTCCCAAGGCTGGGAGATGGAAGATGTGTGGCCAGTGAAGAAGCTGTTGGCTCCATAGCATCAAGACTCTTATGTTAGCTGCCGTTCTCCGTGGAGCTCCTGGTCTGTTGTTCTCAGTCAATGAGGCTCATAAAAATGACTCCCGAGGCCTGTACCATTTCACACTGTGGGTATAGGAGAAAAAATGAGACTTCCCAGAGAAATCCCAGGAACACTAAAGAGTCCCCATCTGTGTCCTTGGGGGAAGAGTTCCATTTGGCTTAACTTGTCCTCGTGGATTGGAACCAGGTTTAATGGGCTGGCAGAAAAAAGGTCAGTTGCAGAGTGAACTGAAGGAGGCAAACTCTATCAGAACAGAGGGAAGCTAAATCCAGCCAGAAAGCCTGTGTTCCAGTTCTTGCTCTGCCAGTAATACAATGAGTGACATCGTGCAGTGGATTGGAACCAGGTTTAATGGGCTGGCAGAAAAAAGGTCAGTTGCAGAGTGAACTGAAGAAGGCAAACTCTATCAGAACAGAGGGAAGCTAAATCCAGCCAGAAAGCCTGTGTTCCAGTTCTTGCTCTGCCAGTAATACAATGAGTGACATCGTGCAAGCCATTTGTGCTGACACCAGTTTCCTCGCTGAAGAGTGAGGGGACTGAACCAATCAGCTTGAAATCATAGATACTGACAAGTACAACATTTTACATTTTCCAAGATCCTTTCCCTGAAGGGCTTTTCTTTTTTCTTTTTTCTTTTTTTTCCTTTTTCAAATTTGTATACATATCCTGAACAGTAAGACAAAATACCTATTCATATTAGTAGTCCTCAGTTTCCTCATTCATGAAATAATTCCTACTTCACAGTGTTGTTGGGAGGAAGAAGTGGTTTCCATTTGAGCCGGTATTAGTGGGTTCAGTCGGGCTGGGTTTGTTTAAGCAAAGCAAAGACATACATATATGAAGTTTTTAAATCAACGAAAAACTGACTTTGAAGATCTTGACACTTGCACACTAATAAGTGATCATCTTGTACAGTACTACTTTAAAACAGGTGCTGAATTATGGATTTATTAGTTCTTCCCTCAGCCATGGTTACTACCAGTGCCAGTCTTTGGACATAACACGTGTGTGTGTGGGCAGTGCCTGTGCACTGTCCAGGGTGAGGGGTGGGGGCAGGGAGCTTTATCCTATCTAAAGGAGAGGCTGCTGGCTCCACATTACATTGTTCTCTAACTTCTACTTGCTTCTAAACCAGTTATTACACCCCTATCATAGGCTGAAGTAGAAATAAAATTTCATGGTAAGAATCTTTACCTTGATAATCCCACTCAAAAGAAATAACCATAAATTTTTTGATTCCATAGAAACATTGTCTATAGTAATCACCACCACAACAGCTAATCTGGAAACTTGAATGTCGAACAGTTGGAACATATTTAAGCAAATTCTCAAGCTACATAGAATACAAATGAAAATTATAAAAACTATGTAGCAACATAGGAAAATAATTAAAAGAACTGCCACCGTACACTGTGATTATAACTATGTAAGAAGATGTTTCAAAGAAGGCAAAGCATGGAAGATGATATGCAAAAATTAAAATAGCTGTGTTAGAATTGTTACAGACATTATTTTTAAATTTCTGTTTAACATTGTGATACTGCTTTTACAACAAAAATAAATTCACTAGGTGACAAAGAGAAAAACAATCAAGGAAAAAAATTTGAGATACTTTGAAATTTGTTATTGGCCCCAAAAAGAACCCAAGTAAGTAATCATGAGAAAGATCAGAAACTTGTCTGGCATCTGTGCAGTTTTTTTTATGTTATTGTTTTAAATGATTTTGATTATGGATCATGGGCGTCCCATAACATTTTCAGTGCTTAACGCCTCTAAAAGTTTTAGGCTGGCCCTGGGTGCAGCTCACTGCATCTTAAGGCTGAGAGGACAGCACTAGGACGGCCCCTGGGCCTGCGGCTCTGCACAAGCCCACGCTTTCACCAATCTGTATGGTAACATGAACCTCGGCTCCTCACAAGCCAGCTCCACTTCCATTAAAATTCCTCTTCACACACCTGGGATAATGGTCATGGTTTTGTCTTTCAGCCCCAGAGCGAGCAAGGCTTTTCTGTAAGTGAGCAAATTAGTCACTGCAAACAGACGTGTGCCACACCTGGAAGTGGGCCAAAATATCGACGGGCCAAAGGCACCTTCCTGGTCAGGAGCCAAAGGGAAGTCAGGAGCCTGGCAGAGGCCCGTGGACCTGGTCCCACATGGGGCACTGGCCCTGCTCTGTCCCTCACTGTGTGGTGGGGATGTGAGGGCCCCACCTGTGTGCAGCAAATTGACACATGGTCGTGCTCTTTGGAAATGACGATGAAAACTAACAGCTGTGTTTTTCACTCACCAAGCTAGGACACTGCAGGAAGCTTGATGCTGAATATTTTGGGGTTCTATTCTGAGAATTTCCAGTCCCATATTTGACTTTTTTGGAAAGTTCTCTAAGCATAAGAGTGAGAAGGGAACAACCTGGGAGTTCCATTGTGAGCAAAAATGAGAAACATTGGTTTTATAACTAGCGTGTATTGAGCAGGGACCCCATGCCAGGCACTGTGCTAACTACTTTCCATGACATCTCACTTAACAGGGCTACTTTTGGGCTCTAGGGAGCACTCCCCAAAAGGCATCATCAGAAATCAATGTAGAGTATGTAGCCTTGGGTCCTGTTAGGCCTGTTTCTCCTGGGCTCCACACCTCTCTTCTCCTTAGGGTTTTTCCACTTGAAAGTTATTGCCTTGAGTGGTTTGTTACTTTTGTCTCCAGGGGAAGTTTTCACAGTTTCTTAGTTTTTATCTTCAGTCCAGGGAATTGATCTTGTTTACTCATCAGGTCAGATCTCCCAAGTTCATGTTGATGGTCATCTTTTTAAAATTATGGTAAAATACACATAATATAAAATTTACCGTCTTAATCATTTTGGGGTGTGTAGTTCAGCAGTGTTAAGTACATTCACATTGTTATGCAACTAATCTCCAGAACTCATTTTTTTTTTTTCCTTTTTTGTCTTTTTTCGTGACCGGCAATGGATCGCAACCCTCAGTGTTGCACCCGTACCGGACCGGGACCGGCAACGGAATCGCAACCCTCGGTGTTGCGCCCGTACCTCGCTCAGCCAGTGAGCAGCCGGTCTGTATGTGGGATCTGAACCCTCGGCGGGAGCGCCGCCACGCCCCCAAGCGCCGCACTCAACCGAGTGTGCCACCGGGCCGGCCTCGAATTCCCATTTTTCAAGGAGGAAATCAAGAATCCAACAGTCTTAGGACTGACCCAAAGCCACACAGCTAGAAAATGGCAGAGCAGGAGCTCCATGGAGCTAATGCACTTGACCACACAGTGACTTCACATGGTCATATATAAATATTATATATTATATAATATATATATATATAAAATATATATATATATATTATATAATATATATATATAAAAGTTCCAAATCAGCATGGACATCACATAAATGCAGGTATGAAATATGGGAGCTGTGGTTCCTTTCCCCTAATAAACTGACATCCTGTGGAAAGAGTCATATCCAAGTCTGTAGAATTCATTTTCTTTTTCAGTTTTTCACTTTCTTGATTAGAAAAAGTCTCCACATCTCTGCTCAGAATGGAGAATATTTCCAGCAAATTAGGAGCCTGGTTTAGTTTTATAAGAGAGACAGAAATCCTACCATTCTCCATCTAGAAGACCAGAGTATTTCTAAATAGAATTTAAGTCAGTACCACACAAATTCTAATTCCCTTAGAGGCAGCAGTTTTAAACTTAGAGCAATAATGTTTGGTAGGTTCTGAGTAAATTTTAGAGTCTCAAGAGTTTAGTTTTAGCTGTTTAATAAAATATGACTGCATCCACTGACATAGTCCTTGGCAAGACTAGGAAAGCCTTGCCTGTTCTAAGCACCCTTGGCCTTGGCAGGCCACGCTCATTCCTGTGTGCTTTGTGGGCAGATCCACTGCCCAGGTTCTGTGGTAAGAGAGAGCTGCTGCCTGGGGGGGTGGGGGGCTGGGG
>NW_007727926.1:0-480 GCF_000696425.1 Galeopterus variegatus | reverse complement strand
CTTTTAGAGAGTTTGCCAATCAAAGCGTTTGTATGGGACGTTGATTTGCATCACTGAGGCAGTGGACTCCTGATAGTCCCATTTCACAGACCCATTGAGACATCCAGCGCCAGGTGACATCTGCTGCTAAGAGTACAGAGTGGCATCTGCTGCTAAGGAGCCTCCTAGGGCAAAGACCCAACCGCAGGAAAAAATCCTCTCAGAAACAGACGATCCGTTTATCATCTTCAAAGACTTTGGCCTCTTCTGGCTTTATCAAATTTCCATTTAGGCTGTTGAAAAGGAGAAAAACAAAGAACATAAGTAAAATGTCAGGGCCCGTTGTACAATCCCTTCCTTAACATACTCTTGAGGATCAGATAACCCTGGAATTAAGGAGCACACCCTATTCAAATACTTCTTTGTTATTAACATTAATCCTCTTCGGCTACCATCACTCTATTAACTGGGTCTCACTAAAGCCACCAGTAGCATTGTAAG
>NW_007727925.1:340258-351271 GCF_000696425.1 Galeopterus variegatus | reverse complement strand
GGCCTGGGGGCCACCAAGACCACTGACAGGGTTCCTGTGGACCCGCATAGGAGAGAGGGGGTACAGACAACTGAAAAAAAGAGCTACTCAGAGGCTCGTGAGTCATCCCAAGGGACCGGCGTATGGACTGCTCCATGGGAAGTGTTTGGAGTATGGGTGGTGGGGGAGACGGGCCTACAGGGAGAACACTGGGGCACAACATGGACAGCTGATCTGCCCTCCAATCAGCACAGGACCACTCAGTGGAGACTGGTTAGGAATACAGAACCACAGGGGGTAGAGTTTGCTGAAAAGACTCAGGCACAGACCAGAGTTACCACAAAACCCAGCTGTACCAGACCTCACAAGACCTGGAAGTACTTACAAGATCAACAATTAAAACCTGAGTGCATAAAAAGTCTTCCCCAGAGAATTAACAACAAAGCAGCAATTTAGCTCAACTACAGGACTCAAGTGCTGGTCTCCACAGGAAGTTCCCCCATTTTAGAAGTAACCAAAGCACAACAAATTAGTTCCAGTGCAGAGTTTAAGTGGTGAGAACAACAAATGATCCAACATAGAACTGAAAGTAAAAACAAAATACCCACAGATTGGAGACAAAGTCGAATATTAACTAGTACAGGTCTAACACCACCAAAGAACACCTGTAAAATCTAGAAGGACTGGAAGACTGCTGGGCTCCCAAGTCAGGGAGAAGGGAGGGCTGTGGGCCTCTGCTGTGCCCCCCAATCACTACATCCAGCCCAGTGACAACCACCGAGCTGCTGCAGGAAACACCTTGGGCTCCTGAACTGGAGCAATGCAGGGCTGAGGGCCTCAGCCACTCCCCTGGACATCCAAAACCAGCCCAGTGATGACCACCAAGCTGCTGCCAGAACACCCCTGGTCTCCTCTGCCAGAATGAGGTGGTGCCATGGGCCTCAACCAAGCCCCCCTCCTTCCTACTCCTCCCACCTTATTTCCTTTCCCTTTCCCCTCTACCCCTCCCCCACAACTGCTCCACAACATCTTAGAATGTAAAAATATATATATATAAATAAATAATAAATAAATTTAAAAAAATTTAAAATAAATTTATCAATGACTACATCCAGCCCAGTGACAACCACCGAGCTGCTGCAGGAAACACCTTGGGCTCCTGAACTGGAGCAATGCAGGGCTGAGGGCCTCAGCCACTCCCCTGGACATCCAAAACCAGCCCAGTGATGACCACCAAGCTGCTGCCAGAACACCCCTGGTCTCCTCTGCCAGAATGAGGTGGTGCCATGGGCCTCAACCAAGCCCCCCTCCTTCCTACTCCTCCCACCTTATTTCCTTTCCCTTTCCCCTCTACCCCTCCCCCACAACTGCTCCACAACATCTTAGAATGTAAAAATATATATATATAAATAAATAATAAATAAATTTAAAAAATTAGAATGGGCACATGTATCTGTAAAGTAAAATGGGCACACATGCTGGTTGACATAATGAGAAAGTGGTTCATTTAGATTGGAAACACGGTGAAGCTGATTTCATTTTTTCTTTTCAATGACAAAAATTTTATCTGCCATTTATTAACACTGAGTAATTTGATCACAACTTATGTTTGGTTTAGATGAGAGGTAATAAAAAACATACAATCCTGTATTAGTGCTAAAAATAAACTAAGGGTAAAGACATATCAAAGCAGCATAGGGATAATTCTGTTAAGAGTGGCTTAAAAGCCTGCATTGTTCTACTGCCTTATGGGTAGGGGAGGCTGCTGCCAAATGCATTGCTGATATGAGAATTGTTTAAACTACAAAATGCAAGACAGCTCCATGTGAGTATCTTAAAGTCCCAAGGTCACTTACAAAGGACAGCCAGGTGGTGAAACATTGGAGAGGCAAATATTATAGCCATATCTTGACACTAATGACCCTCTGAGAAGAGACATACTGTACTAACATTTTCAAAGAGATTTTCTTCTCTCTCTGGATTAATGCAAAATTTCAGGAAATGGAAGGTTAAGAATAATGTGTTGGCAAGTATGACTTAGTCTACCTGGTTACCTTTCCAGAGCTTTGCATCAGGATAATCTTTGTATTGGAATAACTCGTATTCCAAGATCCCCAATAAATAAATACTACAAAATTGGAATCACCAGAGGTGTTACCTTTCCAGAGCTTTGCATCAGGATAATCTTTGTATTGGAATAACTCGTATTCCAAGACCCCAAATAAATAAATACTACAAAATTGGAATCATCAGAGGCTTGGGTCCATCCTTGTGTAGTTTGTAAACATTCTCCAGGTATTTCTAACATGGATCTCTTTTAAGAGTCACTCATTTAATTACACCAATTTTACAGATGAGGAACTGGAATCTTAACGGCCCAGAAAGTTAGGAGCAAGGGGAAGAGAATTAAAATTTTTTGATCATCTATATAGTACATGGAGAGTAAAAATGGATTGATGATTAAAAGCATGAGTTCAAATTCCATTGCAACTAGTTACCTCCTTGTAGTCTTCGAAAAGTTAACCTTTTCTACCTTAGTTTTCACATCTCAGCAGAGGGTATTACTATTACTTGGCACACAAGGTTATTATGAGAATTAGCTGGGTTAAGACATGTAAAGTGGAAAAACTAGAGCCCAGCAAAGAGAAAATGCTCTGTAAATGATAGCTGAATGTATTAAGTAGCAACCCTTTGCTAAGATTTTACATGTTCTATTGCTTAATCCCCGCATCAACTCTGGGTAAAGCTGTAGTATCCCTATTTTACAGATGGACAAACAGGTTCAGAAATGTTCAATAACCTATCAGAGTCCAGTCATCATAAGCAATGGTGCAAGCTTTCAAACCCATTTCTGAATAACTCTAAAAAGCCAATTCTGTGACACACTGGTCAGCTATCTCTTTGACCTCATGAAAGGTACATTTGGTTTTGAATCTTTCAGGCCATTAAAGAAGTTAAAATGAACCAAAGTCTTTAAAAAGTTACAGTGCAACTTTTCTCCCCTGCAAACAAGAATAATCCATTTCATATTTTTGCATCCTATTTTTAAAGTGATAATGCTGAAACAAGTGTATCTAAAAGGACTGCTCTCTCTTGGGCACATATAAATGTCCTTGGCATGAATTGCATATGTAATTGTGGTTGTTTGGGGGAAAAGGAGGAGGAAAAAAAAAAAATCCACAAGTGTAATATAACTGTTGCCATCTGCCTTTAGGTGAAATTCTGGAAGGTTATTTTCAGCTTCCATTGGACGTTGGTTTCTGTATGTACTGAGAAAACTGCCAGACCACCTGCCACCATCCATACTAGAATTGACCATGATGGCTGATGAAACCAGCAGAAATGTTCCTTTTGCATCACCACTACTTGACTGGGCCTTTACCATTTTAATTCCCTCTTTCCCCTCAAAAACTCCAAAAGATAATAGGTCTCCAGATGAAATAGTGTGAGGATTTTATCATAAGAAAGTAAAGAGTAGTAGTGCATGAATTTCTTAAATCCAAACTGGAGTCCAGAGGGAGATTTCATCCAGTAGAAACAAGCCGCCCATGCGAACCATCTGCAGAATAACCTCACGACAGACCCAGTGGTGATCTCATAGTTGCCAATAAAACAAGCTTAGAAGGCTCCCAAGGAGACAAATGCTTCTGAAAAATATCTTCCATCGCTTAGCATATGGGTCTGTGATTGCTGCCCAAAACAAAAAAATAAAGCAAGGTAGGACAGAGCTCTAGCTGAAAACTATTTCTCCTTCTTGCTTTTGTCATAATAAGGAGATGTTTTACTTTTCAGGACTTTCCATTTCAGTGGGTCAAAGCTCCCAGAAAGATGCCCAGTCTTTCTGCCCAGGGTTGGGGTTTAATGCCATTCTCTCCAGTGCTCAGAGGGAACTGAATTTATCCAAGAAGATACAGCTCTTTGTTTTTCCTATCATTTTAAATTTCAGCAGCTTGATAACTTCTCCTGCTGATGGAGATAGGAGAAGACCAATAGAGGAGTTGGCAAAGAATTTTTTTCAGTTAAGTCCTTTCTATTCTCTCCACTCTGCAACTAAATACCAAGGCAGCTTTCCCTCTCCTCCTTGCATGGGGCTGTGGGATTGTGAGACCAGAAGGTCTAGTCTGCAGGGCAGAGCAGCATCATGTATTACCCTGCTGTGCACCCTGTGGCTGACAGGGTAGAGGAACTCACAAGCTTGGAAGGGCATTTGATTGGAACTTCCTTGGCCAGAGGTAGTGAGAAGGGATGTTACCTTCTCCCTGGCAGAAGGTAACAATGTCATCATTTTCTTCCCCTTCTTCCAAGTCCCACTTTGGCTTTTTCCTCTCCCTCTAAAGAAAAAAAAAAAAAAGCGTATCCAATGTTTGAGCAAAAAAAAAAAAAAAAAAAAGTGAGGAAAAGAAAATGCATTTCTTCCTAATCGTTAATGCGACAGAGGACAATGTGTCCAGAAGTAGAAAATCTCTGTTTGAATGACCACATCCAGCCGTGTCAAATGCTACCCAATGAATCACAATTAACTGGGCTCCTAATAAACTCCAGTGAATAAAGCAGCACACACACACATACACACACACACACACACACACACACCCCACACACTACAGTACTTTAAACAATTAAACTAAGGGTTCAGAGAAGCTAGATAATCTACACCCAGGGTCATATCTATGGCAGAGCCAGGATGCATATCCAAATCAATCTTTCTCCTAAACTAGGGGTTGGCAAACTACAGCCTGCAAGCCAAATCTGGCCCACAGCCTGTTTTTCTATGGCCCGTGAGCTAAGAATGTTTTTATATTTTTGAATGGCTGAAATATTCAAAAGAAGAATATTTTATATCATGAAAATTACATGAATTCCAATTACTGGGTCCATAAATAAAATTTTATTGGAACACCACACTCATGTATTTAGGTATTGTCTATGGTTGCTTTCATACTACAATAGCAGGGTTGAGTAACTGCAACAGAGACTGTCCAATGTGCAAAACCCAAAGTATTTACTATCTGGCTCTTTACATATAAAGTTTTCCAACCCCATCCTAAATCATGATCTCTCTAGCACGTCATCCACCCTCATATAGTGCTGTACTATTCCTAAAACATACACACCAGACAGAGTGAAGAAAGAAGGTCAGTTAGGGTATAGGACTATCACAAAAAATAAAGGATATTTCCCCATCACTTTTAATCTGAGATTTATAAAAATTGCCATGTAGAAGACTATTTATTTCCTACTAGGTTGTAGACCTGGAATGCAAATGCAGCATGACAAAACAAAAAAAGTGCTATGAGGAGTATTTCAGGAAGCTTTTTCTGGAAAAAAAGTAGAAAAAAGAAGTAAGGTGGCTGAGAGGCAAGACAACCACTTGGCTAATCAGGTGTCAAAGTCTCAAGCTGCTGTGATGTTTGTGGAATGAGAGTTATACCCCTAATCTGAGCCGTGCAAACAACTGTTTCTATAGAAGGATATTTGGGAAAAAATAAAAATAAGAGGCCTGGTATTATATTTTAAGTGTTCATTATCATTCACTCAGAACTGTGCATTTGTCTACCCAGGTTTCACCCAGTTGGCCACTTAGAATGATATTTTAACCCAGATATAGCAGCTTTTCTGCTATTCAACTTAACCCAGACATCAAGAGGACCATTCTGTGAAATCCTTTAACTTCATGTGCTGCACCTCTTGTGATAAACTTGACTTAAAACTATGCACTACAAACCTCTTCATTCAAGTGGTTCGTGCCTCGGTGTTTGAAGCCAACCTCTGTCAAGGTGTCAGTCACCAGCAATGTGGAGACATTGGACACATTTATCAGCTTTGTGTCCACTGTGTACCATGGTCTCAAAAATTAAGGCAGAGACTGATACAAAATATATATCTCATTGATGCAGGGGAAGCAAAAAGCAAGACTTTGACACCCAGCACACTAATCACCAACCGGGAATTATTGAGAGCCAGACTTCAGCCCACAATCTTTTACAGATAGCAAATCCTAACAACAACAACACATTTAAAGAAAAATACCACTGCCTGGTATCTAAGGACCTGATTTTGAAAAATCTTTTTTTGAGCTAATATGTCACATTGTCAAGGTTGTGTCAACCACAAAGGTGATATGTCAAAATGACAATCAGTTTACTAAGGTAAAAATAAATGTATTTTCCCCTAAACTGCAGTTTTCTTAACCTCATTTTAAAAATAAACTGCCTAAAGCAGACAGAAAAAAAATTTGGGCACTATCAGTTGTCCACATTTGAGTACTATCTGAAAAAGCACACAATAAAACTTTTAAGAAGGTTTCATGCAATCCTTTTTCATTAGGGTCAGCCTGTCAGGTAATTAACCCCAGTGAGTATTTGGAGGATAGCTTCCCCCTTTTTTTTTTCTGTGCTAGAAAAAGCCAAGGGAACTGCCCCATGCCCTACCCCACTTTCTGGCTCTAAGTGAAGTTTTTCTGGTGTCAGCTCATGCCCCAGCTTCTTTGTGAGCTTGAGAGTCTAAATGTTCTTCCACATCAGGTCATCTTTTCATTTCAAGACTATCAAGCAGAGTCAAAAGAGCAGCCTCCATAGAGGTTGACAAGAGGAAGTGAAGGGGATTGGAGAAGAAAGGGACAGTGGGGTCTTGCATTTATTTGAAAAGGACCAAGGATAAAATGTTAGGCAGGGTCAAACAAACACACCATGACAGGACTTCCTCATCTGGCTTTCTTATCCCTGGGCTCAGATTGAAAGGATTTGGGAAGTCATTTATACACAGATTTTTTACACAGATTAAATAAGTAATATTTTCTAAATAAAAGTAAGACAAGTTTCAAATGTATAGCAATACTATGATTAATGAAACATAATTTCATTTAAAGATGACAGTTGATAATTTTTTGCCTTTATTTATTTAAAAATGTACAGTAACTAAGAAAGTACAATTACTAGCCTTTGGAAGCCTGAGATAATTTTTGATACTTAACAAAGGTACTCATACGCAAAAACTTAAAGAACCATATGCCTGAGACTTTAGAAAAAAAATCCAAAAGATCAGAGGAAAAACACATATTATTCTATGGTTAGTAATGCAAAGAGCAGTAGAATTTGCCTTCTAGTTAACTTTTATAGTGGATTATTAAGCAGATGGTTTTAGAAAAGAGATGATCACTGTGAACCAGTATAAATTTACTACAAACAACAAACCATGGCAAACAAATATAATTTCCTTTGACAAAACGTTCACTAGACTGATTGGCCAATAAAGCATTGTAGAGATTCTATATCTGGATTTCAATAAAAGAGATGACAAAGACTCCCATGACATTCTGGTCGCCAAAAGGAAAATGTTGACTAGATAATAGAATGGTGTATCAGTTGGGACACTTTTGGCAAAGGACAGAAACCTGATGCCAATTGGCTGAAACAGGAGAGTTCTTATTATGGCTCATATGAAAAAGTCTAGACCTGGCTTTGACTCTAGAACAGCTGGATCTAAAGACTCTAAAAACGTTAACAAGAATTTGGTCTCTTTCTCTTTATCTCTTGGCTCCACTTTTATTTTTGTCACTTGCAAACTTAACTAGGCCCTCTACACACAGTGACTCAGAGCAATTCCAATTTTATGTCTTCCCAGTTTCAACTCCAGAAAGAGAGTCTCTTTTCCCAGCAATGCTACAAAGTTCAGGAAATTAACCTCAGTAGACTGATTCAGATTATGTTCCCAATACTTTTAGCCAGTGGAAGTTAATATTTTCATTGACCAAGTTTAGTCACATGGGAACCAGGGATAGACTCCAAATCATATAGATGAGAACGGCAGAAGAATGGTTCCTCAAGGGAAACATATCGGAAGTTAATATTTTCATTGACCAAGTTTAGTCACATGGGAACCAGGGATAGACTCCAAATCGTATAGATGAGAACGGCAGAAGAATGGTTCCTCAAGGGAAACATATGGCTAGAGAAAGAAGAAACTAATGTTGGATAGCAAAAACAACAAATGTCTACTACATATGGTTACATATAAGGAGATTTTCCATGAGAGTATTTCGAAAAGTTCATGAAAAAACAGAATCAAAAGATAATATGAATCTTTTCATGAACTTTTTGTAGTACCCTTGTATACGGATCAGTATATCAACTTGGAGAAGTCTTTGATACACACCTCAGGACTCAGCCTTTTGTTTGGTACTTTATTGAAGTCACTGAAGTGACATTTATCACATTTGCAGTTGATATAGAAATTTACTTAATATGTTAAATGCCTTAATTGTGACTCAGAAATGACCTTGACATGTTAGACTCATGAGCCAATACCAAAGTGATGACATTTTATATACATAGGTGTAAAGTTTTCTATGGATGTTCAAAAACAATTATATAGAGTGTAAGGGAAAGTTGGTATGACAGCAGTTCGTTTGAAAATAACCCAGAGGTTTGAGTTAACCATGAGGTCAATATAAACCTGCTAAATCAATCTTTAGGATGTAGTATTAAAAATGTAATATTCAGGTGAAAGTCAGTAATAGCTTTTCTATTTTCTGTTCAGGTCTGATCAGGTTCAGAATTTTACATTACATTCTGGATGTTCCATTTTGATTTGAGTTGATCATCTTCTTTATGCTTAACACAGTATACAACTATAATTTTTGTTATTCTTTGATTCATGTTTACCTTTCCCCTCCTGAATATAAATTTCTTGATGTCAGGGTCTAGTGCATGCATGCATGCATGTGTATGTGTGTGTGTGTGTGTGTGTGTGTTTTACTACTGGGTTGCTACATGGAGGCATCAATAAATATATAAATGTTCTACAGAAAAAAATAAGAATAAAACTTTAAATTGTCCTGAAGAAGATAAAGCAGATGGAAGGCAATTTGGGAACTCTTTCATGAGAAGAAATAAAGGAGCAGAAATGCTTAGCTTGGAGAAGGTGGATGTTAAAATAATATGGTGTGAGTCTGTACATTTTTGAAAGGCCTATGGATGGGCAAGCAGTGTTCATAGAATAGTGCCCTCTGATTTTCTATAATCATTCAAACTGGGCTTAGATGAAACACTCTTCAAAATGTTGTACAAGGAGTTTCAATTGGGTGGGAGCAGAAATGACTAGCCTTTATGATTCTTTGCAATTCTGATAGGATGAAGTATTCCACAAATACTACTGGGCTCCTGAGAACCTCACAGGGTTCCTTGTCTCTAGTCCTGTCAAATTAGTACCATTCTCAGGAGACAGGATTGTACGGACCCATGTAAAAGTCAGAAACTCATATCTGTCTCTGGCAAAGTTTATAGTTGATGGTAGGTTTGCCTGCAAAGAGATGATACAACAGAACCTCATTCTCTTGAATATGTAGGAGTGAGACAATCACTGCCTGGCATGTGGGAAAGAAGCATCCAGCTAACATACGGCTACTTCCAAAAGTTCATGGAAAAACAGAGTTAAAACATATTACAAATCTTTTTGTTAACTTTTGGAAGTACCCACATATCAGTCAAGTTTCTGCTTCATTTCTCTTCTTCTCCCCCTTCCTTCCCAGGAATAAAGTTTTAAAACACCCTTTGAAATAAGTGAGCCATTGTCTGGCATGTGAAGAATTTTGGGGGGTATATCTGTATATTTTTAAAATTACATGTGTCTTGAAGTCATTATTTATATAACAACTTTTATATTTGCATATAGACTGAAGTACATATAAATACATGTTTAAATGTAGAAGTTAAATTATTTATATTGTGAACAGAGATTAGGCTTTGATATGCTGTTTATATTCTAAAGGCGATGACTCTGATCTTTCATTCAAACCCCCTCCCATTTGAAGGGCTACGCCTTCTCTTTTTGAAAAATCTAACTTACATCTCCTCTACTCATCAAGCCCCAATACATGTAGAGTTCTTATCCAATTTTACTTTCTTGTATCACTATTTTTTTTTTCTTACTATGTAAATCCAGTTTCCTGGGCATTATGTGCCCAATACTGTGCTACAAATGTATCTCGTGGTGGGAATTTCATTTTGACAATAAGCAAGCCAGGTGTTGTCCTGTGTAAACCCGCGAAGAGCCCCACACAATCCTGGGCACGTAAGGGTTGTTTAATACTTAAAAATCAAAGCTGCGCTTTGGGGGATAAAAGGGCCCTCTTTTCCTGGTAACTTCCATCATTTCTTCAAATGCAACTGCAGAAACCTCTGGGGCTTCAAGTCAGTACTCAGATTCTTTATAAAGTGCTTTTACAAAGGAATTCATCTATAATCAAAGCAGTAATAATGAGTCAACCTGGGATACATGATAATTTCTCCTAAGGGTTAAATTGTTTCAAATCAGAAGTCAAAATTATATTTATACTAATGACAACCTTAAAAATGTAACACAGCATTCAATTTTTGCATAAAAATTACACATTTTAAATACCAAAAGCTTGATGTGAATTTTACACTCTGTTTATGTTAAACCAAAAAAGTGAACTTAAAAGTAATCATGTAAATTGAATGAT
This sequence comes from Galeopterus variegatus, assembly GCF_000696425.1. NCBI lineage: Eukaryota > Metazoa > Chordata > Mammalia > Dermoptera > Cynocephalidae > Galeopterus > Galeopterus variegatus. The sequence continues at coordinate 340,809 of NW_007727925.1, read as the reverse complement.
AATAAGAGTTCTTTTATATTTTTAGACTACTTCAAATGAATAATTTAAAAGGCATCAAGCAAAATATTTTATTAACATAAAGTTAATGGTATATTTTTATAGTACCTGATTTTCAAAAATTTGCAGTAAGACATTATCATAATCAGCTCATGTCAGTTGTGTGCCATTTTACATACACTATTTTTGAATAAAGTTAATGCACTCGTTGGCACAGAAGCTCAGTTTAAGTCTTATTCTTGAACTTTCACTGTTGGCCTTATTAAAATACTTTTAATTTGCCAACTTCTACGTAAATTTGAAGTGAAGATGGCTTTATTCTTTGAGATGTAATTTCTATTAGCAGTGTTTCTGACTATATAACAAGGTTGCATAAAAAAATTAAGTTGTTTTTGTTAAAATAGGAGGTAAATCATAAGAATCGGCAGGTTACCCGCCATAAAATGGAGCAGGAGGTATTTTTACTCAGAAATTACATTATGATACAAATAAAACTTTATGGCAACGACTCCTGTAAATTAGATATTTATTCCTTTCCCATTAATGTGCCTTTT
>NW_007727925.1:338395-339549 GCF_000696425.1 Galeopterus variegatus | reverse complement strand
TTTTTGATACAAAAATCAGACAATTAATCAGTAATTTCTCTTTTATATATTTAAAATAATGGAATAAATAGCCCTGATACTACAAACTGTTCTGCCCTCTTAATTGATATCTGGCATATAGTACTATAATTTTACTCATTTTATAGTAAAGGATAAAAGACACTGACAAAGACAGTTTGAAGTGTGATTTATGTCATCAGCCTCTTTCTCTTTAAATTAGGTAGTTATGCAGATTTTACCATCAGACAATTCATTTCCTAGGTATGTTTCATTGCAGATACCATGATCTATGCAAGTTTAACTGGATGAGCATCAGATTTATTTTCTTGAGTACCCTGGAAAAACGGGACTGTCCTACTAGAAAATTCTAAACACCCTTAGTGTCAAGTGATACCTCATTTATATATACATACATATATATATATATATATATATATATTTTTTTTTTCTTTCTCATTTGTCTTCTAACCAGAGTGCCAAAATAAGAGTCATATTCCATCCTTGACTTGACACAGCAATTTGCAGTGGTGTTTTTGCATTAAATCAAAGGTCCAAAATAGTCCTTTAGAAGCCGTTAAATAAATAAATGTATGCAGAAAAAGGATATCTGTTCCTACTGCTTTTGAGAATTTCTTTAAACTACCACTGGTTGCCCATGAACAAAGAATGCTCTTTCTATTTCTCTTGATGTTTTAAACTTTCTGTTTTCTTCGTATCTAGGTTTTTTTTTTCCCTCCTGTGTATGTGTTTTAGTCTAATAGCGCTTTTGAGTGCCCAAGTACCGCTGTGATAAGTGCCACAGAAATACTTATGTAGAAAGATAGATTACTCTGAACTGGCTTCCTTTCTCCTTTTTCCAAACAAAACTTCCAGTGATAGACAAAAAAAAAAAGTCACTGGTTTATAAAAATCAATCATGTTTTTGTCTGCATAAGAATGGGACTATGTCAAAAGAGTCACTGGTTTATAAAAATCAATCGTGTTTTGGTCTGCATAAGAATGGGACTATGTCAAAAGAAGTGATATAATCAATATTTGATTCCTAGAAAATGAAGCCTACTCTTTAGAAGAAAAACAGTAAAAAAAAAAAGGGGGGGGGGCCTCAGAAGTATGGTATGTTTTGAGAATTTTACCCACGTAGCCTGGAAGTGATC
>NW_007727925.1:336347-337396 GCF_000696425.1 Galeopterus variegatus | reverse complement strand
CTTTTGCCATATTTTTCCTGGCATAGTACAGCCTTCTCTAAAGCCAGACATTCCTTTAAAAAAAAAAAGGAAGATGATAAAAATCATTACAGAGTCGGTTTCACAGAAACAACGTCACCTTGGGGAACAAATGCTTTGTCAACGCTGTGGTGATACAAATGATGGTGACTTGCTTTGCATAATGTTTGTGTGCTTTGAAGCCAGAGAGGAGTATTTTAATTAATTTCAGGTTCTATTTTGCTCATTCCTGTCAACCACAGACTGTTTATGAAACTGTTTAAAAGCCAACTTATCCTGAGAACATTTCTAGTCTTCCTTGGATTTTCACTTGACCTCATATCCCCAAGCTTACCTCCCAAACTCTCAAAGTGTGCTTTTTTGTCACTTCACTATTATACCGATGTATTCAGACCTCATAATAGTTATTTATCACCTTATTTATCATCCACCCCATGCCACTGCAACATAGTAAGCCTTGAAGAGCTGGAATCTTCTCCCCCCTGCAAGCCCTGTCACTCTGTCTCACTGGGTTCCCACCTCACTATTTTTGACTGTAGATTATATTTATGACTGTAGAGTTTGTAGATGCTCTCCTTCTTCCCGAGTTGCATTTTCTTCCCTTCTTTACCTGGAAGCTCCAATTACCTTTTCTGTGCATTTACCCTGTCCCACCCCATGCCAGCCAACTAAGCAGGATGTCATGTTTCATTGTCTATGCTGTGGCAGCCCCTTGCACATACCCTTCATTCAGCACACATCACATAATAGTCCACATTGTCCTCTCTCCTCCATTCCCTAAGTCTGCTGTCTTCTATGTCTTTAGGAACCAAGCATTTAGCAGAGGTCTTGGCATAAAAGTAGATGTTTGAAAAATGTTTGTTTCTTACTTTGTATCTTTCACATTGTCTCACACAATTCTGTTTTTCTGAACAGATACTGAATAACATTGCCTACATGAAATGGTATATTTTCATAAAATTATCTTCCTATTTGTGGAATAAACATGGTAGAATAAACATATTCAGTTGCCTGTACAGTTTACAACAATC
>NW_007727925.1:333930-335256 GCF_000696425.1 Galeopterus variegatus | reverse complement strand
CCGTCAACAACTACATTCAAGTGTACAGACTGAAGAGACTAAAGGAGCTCATCTGGAGAGATAGTTACAGAGGAGCAGAAAAGAGATATATAGAGAAAAAGTGCAGATAATCTTCCCTCTCTTGGTTCTGAACCAGTTTTAGGGAACTGGCTGCTTTGCTCTCCTTGGGTTCTGTGAGATAGCCCCGTTTACATAAAATAAACTCTTCCTGTTCTGTTCTATCTAGCTCAGTTTGGTTTGTTACTTAAACAAAAAAATTTCTTGTTTTAGGAAAAAAAAGGTGTTTTCAGGAATATAAAGTGTCTTAGTGAAGATGATTGTCAGAATGATCTTCGTTATTCCTCTCACTGCCTGCATCAGTTGTCTGTTGCTACTGTAAGAAATTACCACAAACTTAGTGGCTTGAGAGGACATAGATTTACGATCTTACAGCTTTGGAGTTCAAAGTCTGACATGGGTCTCAATGGGCTAAACTCTTGGTATCAGCAGGGCAACATTTCATTCTGGAGATTCTAGGGGAGAATCTCCTTCCTTTCTTTTCCAGCTCCTGGAGGCTGCCCACATTCCTTGGTCCATGGTCCACTTCCTCTATCTTCAAAGCAGCAACAGTGAGTTGAGTTCTTCTCATATTGCACCACGCTGACTCCCTCTTCTGCCTCCTTCCATTTTTAAGGGCTATGGGATAACACTGGGCCCTCCAAGATAACCCAAGATAATATCCTTATGTCAACATCCTTACCTAAAGCACATCTGCAGAGTCCCTTTTGCCAAAGTAAAGTAACATATTCACAGATTCTTGGGATTAGGATGTGAACAACTTTGCGGAGGTGGAGGAGCATTCTTCTACCTTCTGCACTGCATTGTAACCTCCAAAGCATAAACTGTATTACTTGTGTTGTATACCCATCCTCAAAAAAAAAAAAAAAATTACACCAAAAAACCCATAATGTAGTTTCCATAAAATCCTAAAATTTGTCTGTCTTTTTTCTTTCTGGTTTGTCTTGTTTATTATCATTTTCCCCAGTGCCTACAATAAGGCCTGATACAGCATAGGAATTCAATAAGTATTTGATAAAGAATGATTATAATTGACATCTCTATAAATCCTGCTATTTTTTTCTATCTTTTATTGGAAAAGGTTTAAGGCAATAGCACATCGATATAGTATTTCTGCTATTTAAGGTCTAACTTTGTGGGAGACTTATAATGTGTTCGTGCATGGGCTTTGTGTCACCCAGACCTGGGATTGAATTCTCTCTCCATGGTATCATTATTTCTTGGTGTAAGACAGAAAAAGAAAAAAAAAAAAAAAAAAAAAAAAAAAAC
>NW_007727925.1:330661-332488 GCF_000696425.1 Galeopterus variegatus | reverse complement strand
ATAAATGTGTTGCTTTAATCTGTTGAGTTTGTGGTAATTTATTACAGGAGCAAATATAAAAATAATACTGACACATTTTTATTGCCCCTTGAACATGTTTTACTACATTATCCATCTCTTAAAAAATTAACCCCTTTCATATCTCTAGTATAAGTTTCTTTGGAACAATTATTGCTGGATTTCCCTTCTCTCATTCCTCATATTTCACCACATGAAAAAGGGCAGCACTCACCTTTCTTAGGTGCATTGCCAAGCTTTTCCTCTATGAATTAAAAATCTATTTTCTTCTAAGCCTCACAGCCTCTCAAAATTCTTAATATACTTTCTCTTTCAGAAACCAAAGCCAAAGACTGAATTTGGACTCAGAACCTTAACTACAGTGTAGCAGAGGTGGGAGAAGAGGTGGCTAGGAAATTGATTGCAAAGAGTTATATGCTACATGCATGTCACCACTCACCAGATTTTTTTCCTGATAAACCAATTGCTTGAAAATAAGGTCCCTAAAAATTCCTTACTATCTATATCTAAAGTAGTAGCCTTTGGCCATTTCTTTGATTATCCTATTTCCCTCAATCTACTGCTTCTCTTTTTCCATCACTGCCTTCCGCCTCTTCCCTGTCTAGGTTTGGGTACTCACCTCCATGGGATAGGGAAGAACAACCAAGCCTGAATGCTCACTGATGTTTCAGAACCACGGACAGTGGTACCCTTTGTACAGAAACCACAAATCGTCATACCATTATTTTAAAAACTATTTCATATTTAAATTTATTCCTAAACTTATCTCTTTTCTTCAAGCCTCCTTTCTTCACACATGCCCTGCTCTCTCAATCCAACCCTCTCTAGCTTCAAATACCTCATTACTAACTGATCAATTGTTTGAAGATATTCATTACTGCCACAGATTGCTTACCCCCTAGTATTTTGATTTGTCCTCTTCTCAGGCTCATTTCCTGATTTCTTTTTTTTCTGACCCTTTTCACTGTTTGGTCCTCAAAGAATTGCAGAGAATATATGTAGACTTCAAATACATGTAGTTGGACCCCACCTGTAAGTCATTTATATGATTAGGTAAAACCATATAAAATGTTTATATATCAAAAGTATATAAATATATATGTACGTATATGAAAAATGGTCAAGTTTTAAGCATTTTTATAAGGTTTGACCTAATTTTTTATTCTAATAATTTTTCCAGTAGTTTTCAAAATCTTTTCAGTACTTTCAAATTAATGTCACATTATATTTCCTTCTTGAATAAATTATTTTATTTTATTGGATACATTAGGTGGTCACAAAAAAAGAAATTTACTCAATTTTTCATACTTCTTTGAGATTTCTCTATTTCTTTCCCCTCATATCCAGTTTTTCTCTGATCTTAGCAAATTTCCACTGGCCTCAAATCCAACAAGACCTACCCACACCTTTGACTCTCAAGCCCCAAAATCTCATCTGAAATGTTGTTTCTTAATTATCCTTCATATTCACCTTCGACTTGTCTATGTCCTTGCTTTCTGCCTTCAAATCTACTCAGATTTTCCTTTCTTAAATGAAGCTGCCCTTCACACTGCTACTGCTTACTGGGCTATCAGCCAACTTAAGAGGGGAAAAAAAACAAAGAATATTCTATGTTCTCTACATTCACTTTTTAAACCCCATCTAATAGGATTTCAGCCCTCATTGCTCAAAGGAAACCACTTTCTCATGATTTACTGAAGATTCTTTAATTGACAGATTTGACGTTTTTCCCCCTCAGTGTCATCTCGACCCTTGCCACTTCCACACAGTTTTTACTGTTTATCTGTTCCTCAATGCTATCTACTTTCT
>NW_007727925.1:327512-329780 GCF_000696425.1 Galeopterus variegatus | reverse complement strand
AAAAAAAAAAAAAAAAAAAAAGAAAGAAAAAAAAATTAGGTGGAATAGCCCCATCAAAAGTGTATTCAAGGATCAATACTCTTATACCATACTCTGTGTTTGTGTGGGTGGTGGTGGATGTGGGGTGGAGCAATTAAACATGCATGGTCAACATTTATACTATATTATTTTCCTGGAGCTTTACTTTGCAAATTAGCATACTAAATCCTCTGAAAAGCCCTTCAGTTAATAAACCTGTTTAACCCAATGTCCCAAACTGATTTGACCTCATAACATCCTGTTGCACACACACGGAAATGTCATCATCACATAGTCATTTTCTTTAGAGTCTGACAAACCTGTTCAAATTCTGATTTTGCTATTTATTAGCTCCATGGGCAAGCTACTTAGCCTCTCTGAGCTTCTACTTCTTCAGAAATAATAACAACTACCTTGAAGCCATCTTCTGAGGATTAGAGAGAGTGCAAATAAAATAATTCACATGGTATTTAGTACACAGGACGTGCACTGCGAATGTTAGTATTATCTATGTCGTTATTATCATTGCATTATAATTGTTTATGCATGGGTCTTACATGGGCTGCATTACAGGATATTTTGAAGTTTCTGTGTTCATATATTCGTGATAGAACATCGTGTTCATTGCTTTACTCAATTAATGCTAGACTGAATGCGTGATATATATTAGAATGGTGAGATATGGGAAAAGGAGAAATAATTTAAATTATTCTCTGTCCTGTCATGTTATATAATGACCCATCTTGAGTTGAAGAGGTAAAATTTCTATGCAAATAAATTAAAACTCAGACTCAGCCTGTGTCTGAAAACCACAATGGATTTTTCAATGGAAGAATTCCCAAAGTTAATAGATGGTGTATAAGCACTTTGGAAAACAACTAGGAAATTCAAATGTATTATTTTCATCACTAACTGCTGTTTTCAAAATAGTTACTTGAATGAATTCATTTTCCTCTTTTTTGTTCTATGCTACTGTGTTTGGTATTCTTATGAAATCAGAGTGCATCTATGGCCACAGAATGGTAGAGTTCCTAATATGCCTTCCAACAGCATTAAGACATTTCTAAAGGATGTCACGTCATTGTTCTGAAAGTGCAGTGATCTACACATTTCTAATGCAAATGAAGGTCTTAAGACCACTTTGTTTTTGTGTTGATTTGGCTGATAGAACCTCTATGGTTTAGTTACCTAGGATATAGATTAAAGCTAGAAAAATAGTACCATATTCTGTGTAATAGAAGAACAAATTTATTTTAGAAGCAAGCAATAACACAGTAAAGGAAACAAATAAGCTAGCTAACAGGAAGTATAACTTACTTCATCAATACTTAAGTCTAAATCCAAATGGCCAAATTTGTATGAACAAAAGTGGCCAAACCAGTTTTTCTGAAGGTGATTGAGAATAATAATTTGCACTAGTATATCACTTTTCAGTGTGCTTGTGAATCAACCTCTAACTTTTATCTTTTTTTCTTTTCAACATAGTGAGTTGAATGGGTTGACACAGGCTGAGTTGCATCTGACATGTTGGCCATGATGTCAGCCCAACCAACTTCTCCTCGCTGAAGCTGCTTCACCATTAGTCTCCAGCTCCAGGAAGCTATTACCTGTGTAAGAGCTACACTGACTCAAGAAATTGACCTTGCATTTGCAGTTCCTTCTGCTTGCAATGCTCTTTTCTTAGAGGCATTGTAGTGTTTTCAATAAAAGCTAAGAACTGGGTTCAAATTCGGGTTCTGACATTTATATGCTCTGACCTTGAGCAAATAACTTAATCTCTATATGTTTCAGATCCCTGTCCTGAAAACTGATTAATAATATTGCCTACCTCACATGAAGATTTTTTGAAGATTAAATAAGGGGTGTATGTAATGCATTTAGAGCAATGTCTGCATAAGATACCACCATATGTGTTCACTTCTATCACCATGGTCATCATCACCCTCACTATCATCATCATCTTCACATGGTTGAGCCCCTTCACATCCTGCTGGTCTCAGTTCAAATGTTCCCTCCTTGGAGAGGCCTGCACTGGCCATCCTTTGTAAAATAGTCCCTAAATCATTTTTTTCCTAGCACTTATCACTATCTAAAATTATCTTGTTTATTTTCATTTTTCCTTTCTTCTCCCTTCCTAGAGCAGGGTCTTATTGCTTTGTTTAATGCTATATCCCCAGTGCCTAATAGAGAACCTTACCTATAGCAGGTGTTTGATAAATACTGAGCTGGTGCTCCATAATATAGTCTGGT
>NW_007727925.1:325847-326839 GCF_000696425.1 Galeopterus variegatus | reverse complement strand
AACCTTACCTATAGCAGGTGTTTGATAAATACTGAGCTGGTGCTCCATAATATAGTCTGGTTTGAAGACTGCCTACAACTGTCTAAAACAGTAGAAATGGCTCTTTCCAAGATTTGGTCTAATTTGTAAAATGGTATCGGTCAGTTGTGAGACAGAAGAATTCAGTGAATGCTAACACAAAATCGAGATCCGATGAACTGGATTCCAGGAAGTCAAAGCTTTTCAGCACAGGAGCCTCCCATGTGCACCCATACAATAAATTTCCATCTAATTATATTGGCCTGATATTCTTATCAAAGATGCTTAAATAACACAACTTAAGTTTTTTGTTACAGAACTCTATTTCAACTCAGACTGAATTACTGTATGCTGAGATAAAATAAAATAAAGTGAAATAAATAAAATAAAATGCATGCTATGTTCTATTCACTGAAACATGAAAGATAAGTTAGAAAGCTGGAAATTGGCAACCAGCTTGGATAAGAAACCAAAAATGGAAGAGCAGTCAATAATTTTCCATGGTCTCATTGGGCCTTATATTTGTCGTTTAATTAAAATGACCTGAAGTGTTGAACTTTCTTTCTCTAGGGGATATTTTAAAATTCCTATATTTCCCAGGAGAGAATAGCCATATTGTTTCACTCTCATTTTTTGATAGGGAAATAAGCACACAAGCAAGCCAATTAGTGTTTCTGAATTCAGAGTCTTTCAAATTTCAGAGTGGACCTTGCCTCCTACCAACTTCATTTTAAAGGTGAAGAATATGAGACCCAGAGAGAAAAACACCTTGCTCAAATTTATGCACAAACAGTTTAGGTCTTCCTCCTGTAAATAAACTATGTTTTTCTCCCATTATAAGATAAAAAAACAAGCTCATGATAGGATTGAGCTCAAATAAATTGGGCACTTATTTGGTTTATGCACTATGATTAATCCTTTGTGTGTGTTAAACTTAGGGTACCCCTATGAAGTTATCATTACCATTTTGAAGA
>NW_007727925.1:315891-325505 GCF_000696425.1 Galeopterus variegatus | reverse complement strand
CTCTCATTTTTTGATAGGGAAATAAGCACACAAGCAAGCCAATTAGTGTTTCTGAATTCAGAGTCTTTCAAATTTCAGAGTGGACCTTGCCTCCTACCAACTTCATTTTAAAGGTGAAGAATATGAGACCCAGAGAGAAAAACACCTTGCTCAAATTTATGCACAAACAGTTTAGGTCTTCCTCCTGTAAATAAACTATGTTTTTCTCCCATTATAAGATAAAAAAACAAGCTCATGATAGGATTGAGCTCAAATAAATTGGGCACTTATTTGGTTTATGCACTATGATTAATCCTTTGTGTGTGTTAAACTTAGGGTACCCCTATGAAGTTATCATTACCATTTTGAAGACAGGGAAAGAGAGGCATAGAGTGTTTGCCTTGCCCCCCGATCACTCAGCTAATAAATAGTTAAATCACTGTTTGACACCTGATCTGATTGCAAAGCCCACGTTCCTATCTGTGAGGCATACGACAGCCCTAAAAGCCAATTCGTCAGCCCTAAAAGCCAATTCTGGCTCACTGCCTGTTTTTGTATGGCCTCAAGTTAAGAATAGTTTTTACATTTTTAAATGGTTTAAAAAATAAGAACATTTGATGACAAATGAAAATTATATGAAATTTAAATTTCAGTGTCCGTAAATAAAGTTTTATTGGAACACAGCCACACTCATTTATATACATATTGTCTGTGGCTGCTTTCACGCTTCCATAGCTGCATCGAGTAGTTACAACAGAGACCACAGACTGCAAAGCCTAAAATATTTACCATCTGGCCCTTTACAGAAACAGTTTGCAGACCCCTGTTCTTAATCATTAGGTTATATTGTCTCCCAAAATTTACAGTTAGAAAACAACAATAAAACAATTGGGATGAAAAACAGCAGCTACACAAAAAAGGATACACGTATGTCTCTCCAAAACAGGAAGAATTCCATTATGATAATATCTAAGAGCAACAATCTGGGGCAGGGGAAACAAACTCTCCACTCTATTGTAGCCAGGATAACCAGGCTATCCTTAAACAGGTCACAGCCATCCTGTTAGGAGCTCACACAGCTCCCCTTGTTAACAAGAGCAAAAAATTCACTTCCAATCTACAACAGTCCTTCTACAAAGTGTGATCCAGATCGGGGACTTTTGGGAAACCCTGAGATCCTTTCAGGGGTCTGTGAGATCAAAACTATGTTACTAAGACATTACTTGCTTATTAGGCTTTTTCATTCTCATTCTCCTACAAGGGTACAGTGGAGTTTTCTACATGACAAGTGATATCACAACAGATTGGATACAGAGCCAAATGTGAGAATCCATCTGTCTTACATCGAGCCAGATATTAAAGAAAATTGCAAAAATGTAAAACAACAGTACTCTTTTGCTAATTTTTTTGTTTTAGAAAACACAGACATTTAGTCACAAAATTAAGCCATTTATGTCACAAATACTGGTTTATTGTTTTTAATGTGTTAATAAACAATTACTTCTAAAGTCTCAGTTTTAATTTCTAATATGGTAAAATTGATGGATATAACTGAGACACACAAAAGTTGTTGACCATGCTCAAAGGGGTCTTAAGACCCAAAAGTCTGAGAACTGCTGCTACCCAAATTCACTCTACCCCATCCTGTACATGATGTCGGTCAATATGGTAAAATTGATGGATATAACTGAGACACACAAAAGTTGTTGACCATGCTCAAAGGGGTCTTAAGACCAAAAAGTCTGAGAACTGCTGCTACCCAAATTCACTCTACCCCATCCTGTACATGATGTCGGTCCAGCTTTTCTTGACTATTGTATTTAGGATTTCCAAGCCTGAATCCACATCAAAATCACCTGGAAAGATTAATAATATTACTTCTCTGTGCCTCAAACTCTATACAGCTCAGGTTTCTGTATTTTATTCTCAGTTGATTCTGATCCAGCTTGGTTTTGGTCTGTGCTAGGTAAATGTGCCAGAGATCATGCCAATGGCTTTTGTTTGGGGCTGAATTGTGTCTTCTACCCCAAAATTCATATATTGAAGTCTTAACTTCAGTACCTCAGAATGTAACTGTATTTGGAGGTAGGGTCTTTAAAGAAGTAATTCAACTAAAATGAGGTCATTAGGGTGGGTCTAATCCAAAATCACTGATGTCCTTATAATAAGAGGAGATTAGGACACAGACACACACACAGAGGGAAGACCATGTGAGGACACAGGGAGAAGATGTCATCTATGAACTAAGGAGAGAGACCTTAGAAGAAACCAATCATTCTGACACATTGATCTCAGAATTTTAGCCTCCAGACTGTGAGAAAATAAGTTCCTATTGTTTAAGCCACCCCGTCTGTGGTATTCTGTTACAGCAGCCCTAGTAAATTAATGCAGCCTCCTTCTCTGAAGTCCTGATCTTCTAGTCTGTACTCTTTATTTGCATAGAAGAAGTTTTCATAATCTTGCCTTTTCTTCTTATGTATTTTATTTCCATCTCCCCCACCATAATATAAATTCCATGAAGGATGAGAGTACATCTGTTTTACCCATAATAATATTCCTGCATTGGTGGTTCAGTGGTAGAATTCTCGCCTGCCATAATAATATTCCTAAGTTACAATACAATGCTGGTACAGGGTAGACACTCAATACGTATTTGGTGACTGAATCTATGAATGAATGTTAACATTTACACACTTATTTAATTAACTACTTCAGTGTTTCTAGAAGGCGTGTCTCCATTCAAGAAGATCATAAACTTCTGGGTTGCAGAGATTGTGGATTCTCCTTCTCTATTCCCTCTGTAAACTTTGTAGGTTATGTTTTAAAAAAGAAAACTGCTGAATAAATGACTTGACATATGGTTGCAAAGCTAACTTCAGAGTGTCTATTTCCTGGGCTAATGATAATGGAGCAAAATGAATGTTTGCTATGTTTACTAAAGTACTTCATGTATATCTAGTTTGGCTGAATTTAAAAAGAATTTAGGTTTATCTCCACGGATCTGCTGATGACTAGTCAGTACCACCAAGATCTGTAGTATCTATTTGCATAAGTATATCTGCCTGACCGTTTTTGATTTTTGTCTGAATGCTGAGTGAGGAGGTGGGTGCATATGTGTGTATGCTCTGGGCATCCTAGGAGACCACGAAAGAAAAAGAAAGAACTTCTTTACCTTGCCTAGATCCTCGAATTGGTTTCAAGCCCTGCTGTAGATCTGTTGCCCCCACAACCTCACTGAGGCTTAATTCCCACTGTAACTGTTGAGAGTGGGAAATCCTATCACAGTAATTGAAAGGTGGAGCCTTGAGGACGTGATTAGATTGTAGGACCATGCTGTAGGGAATGGATTAAAAATGGCAGTTGTGGGTGTGGCTCTGAGGGCTTCAAAAGAAGAATACATGAGAAATTCACTCTCTCTGTTCTGCCATTTCTGCCATGTGAGATCCTTGGGTCACTGAAGCATCATGATGGAGATCAGCCTATGTAGAAAGATGCTCACTGTTCTCACATGGGACCTGCACTTCCTGAAAGACTGGTGGCTACAGGAGCAAGTCTAAAGACAATATCCTTGAAAAATCCCCAAATGCTGACATGCTCCTGGTTGTGCCATCAGCTGCACCACTAATGGGACTTCTTCAAGGATATCTATGAATATAGGTCACTTATAAGGAAGTGGTAGAACCAAAGGGGAAGAAAGGGGGTGCAGGTCTACCTGATGGAAGGTTCTTGAGGTCTTATGAGGTATAACTGAGGACTCCTATAAAGGCCAGTGAGGGAGGTGTGACTTTGCAGAAGGTATGGAGGTCCTAAGTTAGCAAATGAAGGTGATAACAGAGGAACTGTGAATTGCTGATATGAATGTATCCAGTCTCTGGAGTCTTGGGGACATTTTGCTCCTTAGGATTTATCTAATATAAATCTCGCTTCAAGCCTACAGTGTAGGTATAACAATCCCATTTCTGTGTTTGTAAAGTGGGACTTAGAAAAGTTCAATTGCTTGAGAGGTCACATTGTAACAGAGTCAATGGTTAAATATGTGGTTAAGAAAGAGGACTGGATTTAGTTCCAGTTTTGCTACCTATTAACCGGAGAAGCTATTTATACTCTCTATGCTTTATTGTTTCATTTGCAAAATGGGGATGATGATAGTAATAGCAATACTGTTACTACTAATTATGATAACATGTATATCATGGGATTGTGCAAATTCAATAAGTTTATATGGGTAATTCTCTTAAACAGTTCCTGGCACAAAATAAGAATTTAGTAAGAGTTGTTTTGATTCTCTCAGGTCATGTGAGAAGAAAACAGCGTAGTCAGGATTCAAAATTCTGATCTGACTCCAAAGTCCAGGATCCTAAGCACTATGATATATTGCTGGAAACCACTCCTCCTCCTCCTCCTTCTTTCTTTTATATTCACCTGTATCGTGCTTGGCAGAAGGCTCTGAGGTCGATGGTTGCTAAGCCATGTTTCGCTGACTGAGGCAGACATTTTCATTCATTTCATCCATTTATTAATTTCCCCCCAAATGCAACAATATGAGGGGTCTTCAAAAAGTTCATGGAAAGATTTGTATTATTTTTAAATTCTATTTTTCCATGAACTTTTTGAAGTACAGCCAGACATTCTTCTAGGCATTGAGCTACCAAAATAAATAAACTGCAATGATTGTTTTGGAGCACTGCTAGTGTTTAGAAAACTCTTTTTACCATACACATGAAGGCAGCAGGGGCCTCCTCCCTTGCCCTCTATATCTTCTTTTTAATCTAAAGGGAAGAAGCTCCTGACAAGACGATTTTCAGGTAATCTCCAGCTTCAGTGCAATAAATGTGTAGGTACCGAACTTGAAAGCTTGTGACATTTGACAGAATATCAATGGAATTGTTATGCACAGCTACGGTTTGGACAGACTATGCAAAATTACATCACAGTAGATGAATGTCACCATTTCAACAGCTGTGAAATGATAACCTTGTTGGCTATGTTTAAGTTTGTGAGACACAGAAAAGTAGAAAATGCCCCATGAAACCACTTAGAAATGCAGGCAAGTCATATTTGCAATCACATAGATGTGACTTCTCTTGAAAGAGTGTTAAAATAGAATATCAAGGAAATAAAATAAAAATGAAGTTGCAACAGCTTCTCAAATTATTACCATGGATGATAATCACTTTGCTTTATTAGTTTACTTTTTCGTACTTCATATAATTTATTACCGTACTAAGGAACCCCTCCACGTTGTGTGATCACAAATGTTAACAGTGGTACAGAGAGAATATAAACATCTGAAGTTGATGGATTAAGTTCCGTAAACTATTCTTTAAAATATCAAAAACAAAACAAAAACCATTAAATCTTTATCCTGATTCTTCAAACTTAGTCCTAGTGGCACAAAGATCATTCCTGAAAACTCTAGAATGTTTCTTTGGATTTGGGTACATAATTTATTACCGTACTAAGGAACCCCTCCACGTTGTGTGATCACAAATCTTAACAGTGGTACAGAGAGAATATAAACATCTGAAGTTGATGGATTAAGTTCCATAAACTATTCTTTAAAATATCAAAAACAAAACAAAAACCATTAAATCTTTATCCTGATTCTTCAAAGTTAGTCCTAGTGGCACAAAGATCATTCCTGAAAACTCTAGAATGTTTCTTTGGATTTGGGTAGATAAGAATCCTTGACTAATCCCAGTTCTTTTCGCTGCCACAATTTACCACGTACAGACCTTAGTTCTTGATTTCAACTGTGTCAAACCAATAGTACTTCTGGAAATCTAGGCACGAAGGCCAGCTGCCATGACTTGAGAGGGTTCTGCTGCACACTCTGAAAAAGGCAAGCATAGCTAGCAGAAGGTCACTCCAAAAGAACACCAACACGTAAAGGAATTACTAGTAAGTGAGAGGTTACTGGAGGCAGATTGCCCTTGAAACTAGGGAATAAGGGCCAATGAATCTCTGCCTTAGACCAAAGCACTCTCCTGTCTATGTGAAGTTGAGTATATTTATTCAAATGGGCATGTGTGCATATGTGCATGTGGAGCACTTTGTGAATCAAATGGAAAGATACAGAATGAATCATCCATGATCATCTCACCTTGTGAAGTTCCTTTAAAGCTTATCGTAAATAAATATGAGGGAGATACACGCTCTTTTTTTCTGTGCTATCACAGCCTTCCAAAGAAAAAAACATTTTTTTTTGTTTGTTTCTTTTGGAAGGGAATTTGTAAGAATTACAGAATGATTGTAGGAAAGATTAACCAGCTTCAAATGGCAAGCAAAAAAGGGAATAAACAATGTATCTGGATTTTCTCTCTATCATAGAAGAACTTTTATTAAGTATGTAACACACTTTTGTGGGGGTAGATGGGGAGGATTAAATTTAAGTATTCTTTTTTATGAAAATAAGAGCATAATTGTGTCATAGGAGATGATGTATTCTGGTCATTAGTGCCTCCGCGTTTGGAACAAAAACATTCAAGCCAAATGCTCCTAATAAAATACTGATACTAAAATAGCAAAAATTATATAATTTCCTAGCTGCTATTGGATTAGAGACCCTCAGTGAGTCTCTCACAGTAACATTTATTTTAGGGTGGTTTGTGGTTGGGTTTTCTTGTTTGTTTTTTTGGTTGGTGCTTTGTGGATGTGTTTTGGTTTTGGTTTGGGTTTTGGTTTTGGATCTAAGGTGTCTCACTGGCCCATGAATGCCTCTTGCTGTGCTTCATGGACCTGTGAGAGACAGTTTATAATTTCTGGGGTAGGTAATCAGAAGTATATCTCTGACATATAATGTATAAAAAGGCTTGAATTCACTAATTTCTACCAGCTTATTCCATCAAGAATTTGCATGTAAGACAGGAAGCGAAGGTTCCTGTTTGCCAATACACTCTCCAGTACTTGATAATATCCAGCTTTCTATTTTTTGCCAACCTGATGCACACAAAATGAAATTGCATTTCTGTTTTAACTTGCAACCTCTGATCGATAATGATGCTGAGAAATTCTCCACAAATTTGATAGCCATCATGATTTCCCCATTTATGAGCTGCCTTTTTTATATCCTTTGTTCATTCTTTAATTGGGTTTTTATTTTCTTGTTAATTCTCAATAATATTTCTGTAGGTCCCAAAACAATGGTAGTTATTCATACTAAATAGATGTGATCCATAAGAAATCAAAATAGTTAAGTTGATATTTTTGATAATGAATAGAAGTGCAGAAAGCCAAACCTTTCCCACCAAAGCCAAATAGAGAATAAAGACAACTAGCTGAACACTTTAGACCAAGGATAAATATACTTTTTCTGTAAAGGACCAGATGGTAAATATCTTAGGCTTTACAGGCCGTAAGATCTCCATTGCAACTACTCAACTCTTCTGTTGTAATGTGAAAGCAGTCACACAATATGTAAAAAAATTGGGCCTGACTGTGTTCTAATAAAACTTTATTTACAAGAAGAGTAAGATGACCAGATTTGGCCCATGGGCTATATAGATTGTCAACACCTGATTTAGAAACACTAAGTTTTTGTTTTGCTTTATTTCATTTTGTTGAATGTGAATTATGTACCTGTGTGGTCCAATTCCATATTCTACTTTTTCTCTAGAGTCATGCAGAATACTTGATAATTCATAATTGAATTATGATCTCTTATTCCACATACATTTTATTTGGTAACATAAATAGTGTTCATCCAGCCATAAATCCCTTCCCTTCTGTCTAGTAGAACCCATGTAGTTTCACTGTTATGATTAAAACTTAATGCTCCTATTTAGTTCTAATATTTTGTAGTTTTTCCTGAAAGTCAAAAATTGGCATATTTAAATCAATACAGAAATATGTACACATTTCAGAGGACATGAGTGTTGACTACAAGGTTAAAATTCTCATTTTTCATGACATAACAACTTGATGTTTATTATAGCCTTATTTTTTTCTATAATTACTTGTTGTTATTCAATTATATTAAGCACTATAGTATATTTGCTTAGTGTTCCTGAGAGTAAAATTTCCCCTGCATTTAAAGGCCCCAAATTTTATTAAAAACTTAAATCTAAACTGCTAAGATATATCTTTACATACTATTCATTTATTGATGAACAATGTAAAAAACTAGGTTATCAACAATTACTTCCAATTCTATATTACTGGGAATTTCCATTATTTTTTTATATTGTAAATTATAAGGCATTATGAACTATCATCAAGTCTCTGACTAAAAAAAAGAAATCCATCCACATTTCCCTTTAGATTCTTAATTTTAAGTCACTTGTTTATGTCCTTCCTATTACAGTGTAAAACCTCAAGGCCGGGAGCTTTAATTGACAAGCAATCAGGAAGTATTCCATTGAATTGGAAGTAATTGACTAAAACAGGTGATTTTCATGTACTTTCATGTACTGAAGTTAAATGATTTTATAAAAACAAATGAAAGAAGAAATAGGAAGTCCTTACACAGATATCAAATTTGAGAATGTCCAGTTGGGTGAAACTGCTTGTATCCACAATCATTAGTCAAAATATATGTGTGTCGGGCCGGCCCGGTGGTGCACTGGAGAGTGTGCCGCTTGTGAGCGCGGTGGCGCTCCCGCCGAGGGTTCAGATCCCATGTGGAGACCAGTTCCCGCTCACTGGCTGAGCGTGGTGCGGGCGCAGCACCGAAGGTTGTGATCCCGTTGCCGGTTAGTAAAAAAAGACAAAAAGGAAAAAAAAAAAAATATATATATATATATATGTGTGTGTGTGTGTGTGTGTGTGTGTGTGTGTGTGTGTGTGTGTAAAAAAGACAAAAAGGAAAAAAAAAAAAATATATATATATATATATATATATGTGTGTGTGTGTGTGTGTGTCGATGAAGAAAGACACGTGCGATGTCTATTTGCTTACATTTCTCTTCTAAGAAAAAAAAAAGTAGAATAATGTCTTAACTCAGATGAATATTAGCTCTTGCATTTGTTACACAATAAAGGTACTAATGGACATGACATCTAGGCCTCGTCCCTTTGAAACTAAATGTTTCTGTACTAACAGCTAAAATTGACCCACTTAAACTATGATACTGTGAATTTGTCCAAAATCTGTACTTCCTTAGCTCATACATACTTCATATGTTCATATATTTCACAACATAAGTACTCTTTACATCAAGCCAGTGTCCATGACACAAAAAATCAAGAGTGCCCAAAGCTCAGGGAATTAGACCTATTTTACCTAGAAAGGGAGGAAGAGGATTTCTGTTCTACTTTCTGCTCAGAAGATAATAATGTAGAAAAATATCCATTTTTGAGGAATTCATCTCATCCTCTTCATCAGAATGAGAGACATTTCAGCTAGACTAAATTAGACATTGCCCATTCTAACCTAGACACTGTGTCTCCTCCAATTCTCATATTAAATTCTCATAGCAAACAATAAAATAAATGATTTGGATGTTTTAACTGGCATTTAAACAATGAGGAGTTATTTTTGAACAAAATCATTTTTACCAAGTAGTTTTAAAACTACAGGATACATCCATATCCTTAGCTTTCTCCGTTGTTTTTTCATGATTTCTTCTTTCCTCTAGACCAGGGGTCGAGGACTTTTCTGTAAAAGCCCAGGTAGAAAATATGTTAGGCTTTGCAGT
>NW_007727925.1:310253-314891 GCF_000696425.1 Galeopterus variegatus | reverse complement strand
TCAGATCCCATGTGGAGACCAGTTCCCGCTCACTGGCTGAGCGTGGTGCGGGCGCAGCACCGAAGGTTGTGATCCCGTTGCCGGTTAGTTAAAAAAGACAAAAAGGAAAAAAAAAAAAATATATATATATATATATATATATGTGTGTGTGTGTGTGTGTGTCGATGAAGAAAGACACGTGCGATGTCTATTTGCTTACATTTCTCTTCTAAGAAAAAAAAAAGTAGAATAATGTCTTAACTCAGATGAATATTAGCTCTTGCATTTGTTACACAATAAAGGTACTAATGGACATGACATCTAGGCCTCGTCCCTTTGAAACTAAATGTTTCTGTACTAACAGCTAAAATTGACCCACTTAAACTATGATACTGTGAATTTGTCCAAAATCTGTACTTCCTTAGCTCATACATACTTCATATGTTCATATATTTCACAACATAAGTACTCTTTACATCAAGCCAGTGTCCATGACACAAAAAATCAAGAGTGCCCAAAGCTCAGGGAATTAGACCTATTTTACCTAGAAAGGGAGGAAGAGGATTTCTGTTCTACTTTCTGCTCAGAAGATAATAATGTAGAAAAATATCCATTTTTGAGGAATTCATCTCATCCTCTTCATCAGAATGAGAGACATTTCAGCTAGACTAAATTAGACATTGCCCATTCTAACCTAGACACTGTGTCTCCTCCAATTCTCATATTAAATTCTCATAGCAAACAATAAAATAAATGATTTGGATGTTTTAACTGGCATTTAAACAATGAGGAGTTATTTTTGAACAAAATCATTTTTACCAAGTAGTTTTAAAACTACAGGATACATCCATATCCTTAGCTTTCTCTGTTGTTTTTTCATGATTTCTTCTTTCCTCTAGACCAGGGGTCGAGGACTTTTCTGTAAAAGCCCAGGTAGAAAATATGTTAGGCTTTGCAGTTATAGGTCAGAATTACTCAACTCTGTGATTCTAGTGTGAAAGACATAGACAATACACAAACGGCAAGTGTGACCACGTGCCAAAAAAACTTGATTTAAGAACACTGGAATTTGAATTTCATATAATTTTCATTTTTCATGAATTTATTTTATTTTGTTTTTTTAACATTTACAAATGTAAACACTATTTTTATTTCACAAGCTATACAAAATAGAGATGACAGGCCAGATCTGGCTCATGGGACGTGGTTTGCAAACCCCTGCTCTAGACTATCCACTCCATGTTTTTATTTTAGCTGATTTCTGTTGCCATTCTCCATTCTAATCCTGAAGATAACAAATGCCTTCTCTCTCTCTCTCTTTCTCTCTTACCTGGTAGCTGCTGTGGCAACCGTAGCCTCTACCATATTCCATTGTCTTAATCTCTTTCTGTCCCTGACTCTCTACAAATGGTAAAAGGCTATTCATTCAGAAAATCAAAACTTTGGAGGGAAAGCCTAGCTTCCAAGCAGTATCTCCAGGAATACAAACCTCCAGGAAAAAAAAGAGTGTTCCCTCTATGGTGCTTTCTGTTCCTTTGATTTACAACATCTCCTGCCACAGTAGAGTAGCAATACTTCAAACAGAGTCAGCTGGATAGTGAACGCTTTCATATCTAACCTTGCACAGTCCACTTCATGTAGGTTATGCCAGCAAGATACATGGGAGAAGATAGGAACGCTGAGTCTGAAAATTATAGAGGACAGCAACTTTTACCTGGAGGGTATTTTAAAAAATCATAATCTGCTCTAAAATTACAAGTATTACCACTAAGATGTGATTAATTCAACAGACAACAACATGTAAGGAAAAAAGAATGTGGGGAGTATAATACTGACAAACTTATAACCATATGGGAAATATATGCAGCTCAACTCATCAATCTACAGAGGGGAGTCCACATAGAATAAAGTTTTCTCTTTCTTTTCCTCCCCCCCCCCACTTATAACTCCTTTGTGGTAACGAAGCATGCACCTTATTGAGCAGGAACAGCAAGAATCAGGCAAACTATAAGAAGCTATATCCACTTCATCATTTTGAAATAAGAAAAAGCTTTAGATATTAAATTTTTATTCAAATATTTTCTTGAAGTACATACTAATTGATAAACAAGTTCTTTTATCTTCTTCCATTACCCATCTTACCCCATTTCTATTTGAATAATCTGTTTATCTTCTGTAATACCACACATCAAAGCTACAGTCTTTTATTTCTGTAAATATGAGCAGTAGACAGGGGGAGATTCTCTGTCATTTCTTCTAATTCTTTCACAGGCAATTTTTTTTTCCTTTTTGTCTTTTTTTGTGACCGGCAACAGATCGCAACCCTCAGTGTTGCGCCCGTACCGAACCGGGACCGGCAACGGGACCGCAACCATCGATATCGCGCCCGCACCTCGCTCAGCCAGTGAGCGGCCGGTCTGTATGTGGGATCCGAACCCTCGGCGGGAGCGCCGCCACACTCCCAAGTGGCATGGCCCCTCACAGGCAATTTTTGCATCTTCTTCTAAGTAGCCTCTGTGTGTGTGTGTGTGTGTATTGACTTCTTTTTTAAAAAGTTTGTAGCAAATGCCATGTTTTGTATTGTTTCATATTTGTGTATCCACCCAAATCTCTACATTCCCAACAGTTCACTGGTTGAAAAGCTGATCTAACACTATTCATAAGGGGTGAAGTTGATAGTAGACATATATTATACACATCAGTTGTTTGATTCACCTATAAAACCATTCACCCTACTTCAGGCACCAGTTCCTGATCATCATTAAGAGATCTGCCCACTCAGCACTTTCTGTCTCTACCACCTCAGAAGGGACTCCGGGAGTAAAGTATGTGATTTAAGCCTAAGCCTACCACTGAATTCCATTCTCTTAATCACGGTCACTGTCACTAGCTGAGGAATGCGCATATGACCAAAACTGTCCAATGAGAAGGAATCTCAAGACAAGACAAAATATCAAAAGAAACCAGACCTTTCTCATCTGATTTCTTGGTGCACTTGAAGCAAAATGTCCTGCTGGATTTTCCAGTTGAGTTAGACAGTAATTTCTGTCTGTCTGCTTAATTTGTCAATTCAAGTTGGCCCATTCCTACTTGCAACAAGTATTACCACCATGCTTTACACCTGTAATCTTTGGTTATGATCTTATGTTCATTTTCATATTATTTGATCAGGTAAGTGTATTTCAGAGTTCTATTAAGAGGGAAATATGCAGAAAGCCACTTGCTAGGGAAACTAGTCTGGCAGATAGACTCACACAGACAAACCAGAACATAGCTCCTGCAGTCTCAGTAGGACTTGATGAACGTCTGGCCTTAGGGGAGAGAGGAGACATAACTGTTATTCCTCTAAGCTGAGAGAGAGATATCCAGGACATTGCCTGAGGATATATTGCAATACAAACCTGATCAAAGAATACAGAGGAGTCCTACTCATTTCCTTTGTGACCTTCCAGTGTCTTTCTTGTGGTTAACAAGCATTTATGGAGCACCCACTGAGGGCCAAAGTAGTATGTCTTACATTGGGAGCCATAAGAGTTACTTTTAAAATGTGTCTTCAGTTTCCACAATTGTATCATATCCTTTCTTCCCATTCAATATTTTCAGCTAATATTCAGAAGGCACAGAGAAATAGGAGAATTATTTCAAATTTTATCCTAAGATAATCATGAATCCTGACCCAGTTGCATAGTTTATAGGACACTTTCAGTTTCTTTACAGTTGCTAAATTATGAGTTTTCTGTTATTCAATTAGTTCTCACTGACTCCCAGAAGCCAGAGTTCAGAGCTGAAAGCATGGTCAAATTCATGAGATATTTACATATATTCATTACAGCACACCCTTTAAGATGACATTAATTAGAGTGAAATATCTGAATCTCACTGTGTTATGATTAGAGATACCACAATAATGTAGAGTCTGCCACAAGGGTGGAGATATCCACAGAAAGATAATGTTCTGACCACTTAGAGGAGGCAATGGTAGGCTCCTGAGAAGAGCATTAAAAAAACTGATGACGTTTTGTTTTCTCTGAGGCTACAAAAGGGTCACCATTCTTCTTATTAATATTAACTTCAGTGCTCCTTTGTGGTGCTCAGTGAGAGCCCATTGTCTGAGTGTCTGAAAAAGATGGACTACAATAATGATCATTCCTGTCTATACTTGTTTAACTTCCTTATGAACTCTCTTAGAATTACTGATAACTGGAAGATACTCTTTTAAAAAATGACTCCAGAATATCTTCTGTTTTGCTGTAGAATCATTATTAAGTAGTAACTGTACAGAACTTCACTGTGTTCTTAAACTTTTCATAGAAATGGACGATGCACATACTCTTATTATTCTTATTATTTTTTCATACAGGTGAAGAAACTAAAGGTCAGAGGAGTTAAGCAACTTGCCTAAACTCAAAGAGCTAGTAGGTAGCAGAGCTAGGAATTACCCAAACAAATCAATTTTCAAGTCCAAACTCTGCCAATGTGTGGAATTAGCACATGGGTTGAGCCCCAGATGGAGCTTTTGTTAATTATTGCTCCCAGTCCCTCTGTCTTGGTTCACTCTCCAAGCAGTGGTTAGACTGGAACCTGTGTGAGGTGTGAAGGCAGGGGCTGTTTCTTAGTCGGTTTTTTTTTTTTTTTTTCCGTGTCCGGCAACGGACCCCA